>NC_060913.1:22963367-23225213 GCF_021234035.1 Daphnia pulicaria
GGCTCTGGCGTGCACTGGCGTGCTCTGGCGTGCTCTGGCGTGCACTGGCGTGCTTTGGCGTGCACTGTCGTGCTCTGGTGTGAATTGGCGTGCTCTGGCGTGCACTGGCGTGCTCTGGCGTGCTCTGTCGTGCTCTGGCGTGTACTGGCGTGCACTGGCGTGCTCTGGTTTGAATTGGCGTGCACTGGCGGACACTTGCGTGCTCTGGTGTGAATTGGCGTGCTCTGGCGTGCACTGGCGTGCTCTGCTATGCAGAACTCAAGTGTTTGACAATAGAAAACCACTACCCGACAATAGAACTAAAATAACTTGAATAATTTTTAAAAATTCAAGTGCTGTGATGTGCGTTTTTCTAAAACTTTTTGTTCATGATTTGCTCTATAAATTTATTGATTCAATAGACTTGAAATGGTGTATTGGACATTGATTTACACATCCTGTAATTAAAAAATGGTTTTAACAAGTGAAAAAAATATTATAGCAACTTCAAGTGCTGAGCTGTTCTCTGCTGTGCTCTACCGTGCTCTGGCGTTCACTGGCGTGCTCTGGCGTGCTCTGGCTGGCTCTGGCGTGCATTGACGACTTGCGTGCTCTGGCGTGCACTGGTGTGCTCTGGCGTGCACTGGTGTGCTCTGGCGTGCACTGGTGTGCACTGGCGTGCTCTGGCGTGCTCTGGCGTGCACTGGCGTGCTCTGGCGTGCACTGGCGTGCTCTGGCGTGCACTGGCGTGCTTTGGCGTGCACTGGCGTGCTCTGGTGTGAATTGGCGTGCACTGGCGTGCACTGGCGTGCTCTGGCGTGCTCTGTCGTGCTCTGTCGTGCACTGGCGTGCACTGGCGTGCTCTGGTGTGAATTGGAGTGCTCTGGCGTGCACTGGCGTGCTCTGGTGTGAATTGGCGTGCTCTGGCGTGCTCTGGCGTGCTCTGGTGTGAATTGGCGTGCTCTGGCGTGCACTGGCGTGCTCTGGCGTGCTCTGTCGTGCTCTGGCGTGTACTGGCGTGCACTGGCGTGCTCTGGTGTGAATTGGCGTGCTCTGGCGTGCTCTGGCGTGCACTGGCGTGCTCTGGCGTGCACTGGCGTGCTCTGGCGTGCACTGGCGTGCTCTGGCGTGCACTGGCGTGCTCTGGCGTGCTCTGGCGTGCACTGGCGTGCACTGGCGTGCTCTGGCGTGCTCTAGCTTGCTCTGGCGTGCATTGACGTGCACTTGCGTGCTCTGGCGTGCACTGGTGTGCTATGGCGTGCACTGGCGTGCTATGGCGTGCACTGGCGTGCTCTGGCGTGCATTGACGTTCTCTGACGTGCACTGGCGTGCTCTGGTGTGAATTGGCGTGCTCTGGCGTGCACTGGCGTGCTCTGGCGTGCACTGGCGTGCTCTGGCGTGCACTGGCGTGCTCTGGCGTGCTCTGGCGTGCTCTGGCGTGCTCTGGCTTGCTCTGGCGTGCATTGACGTGCTTTTGAGTGCTCTGGCGTGCACTGGCGTGCACTGGCGTGCTCTGGCGTGCACTGGCGTGCTCTGGCGTGCATTGACGTGCTCTGACGTGCACTGGCGTGCTCTGGTGTGAATTGGCGTGCTCTGGCGTGCACTGGCGTGCTCTGGTGTGAATTGGCGTGCTCTGGCGTGCTTTGGCGTGCACTGGCGTGCTCTGGCGTGCACTGGCGTGCTCTGGCGTGCACTGGGGTGCTCTGGCGTGCTCTGTCGTGCTCTGTCGTGCTCTGCTATGCAGAACTCAAGTGCTTGACAATAGAAATCCACTACCCGACAATAGAACTCATATAACTTGAATAATTTTTAAAAATTCAAGTGCTGTGATGTGCGTTTTTCTAAAACTTTTTGTTCATGATTTGCTCTATAAATTTATTGATTCAATAGACTTGAAATGGTGTATTGGACATTGATTTACACATCCTGTAATTAAAAAATGGTTTTAACAAGTGAAAAAAATATTATAGCAACTTCAAGTGCTGAGCTGTTCTCTTCTGTGCTCTACCGTGCTCTGGCGTGCACTGGCGTGCTCTGGCGTGCTCTGGCTTGCTCTGGCGTGCATTGACGTGCACTTGCGTTCTCTGGCGTGCACTGGTGTGCTCTGGCGTGCACTGGCGTGCTCTGGCGTGCTCTGGCTTGCTCTGGCGTGCATTGATGTGCTCTGGCGTGCACTGGCGTGCTTTGGCGTGCACTGGCGTGCTCTGGCGTGCAGTGGCGTGTTCTGGCGTGCACTGGCGTGCTCTGGCGTGCACTGGCGTGTCTGGCGTGCTCTGGCATGCACTGGCGTGCTCTGCCGTGCTCTGGTGTAAATTGGCGTGCTCTGGCGTGCACTGGCGTGCTCTTGCGTGCACTGGTGTGCTCTGGCGTGCATTGACGTGCTCTGGCGTGCACTGGCGTGCTCTGGCGTGCACTGGCGTGCTCTGGCGTGCACTGGCGTGCTCTGGCGTGCACTGGCGTGCTCTGGCGTGCATTGACGTGCTCTGGCGTGCACTGGCGTGCTCTTGCGTGCACTGGCGTGCTCTTGCGTGCACTGGCGTGCTCTGGCGTGCATTGACGTTCTCTGGCGTGCACTGGCGTGCTCTGGTGTGAATTGGCGTGCTCTGGCGTGCTCTGGCTTGCTCTGGCGTGCTCTGGCGTGCACTGGTGTGCTCTGGCGTGCACTGGCGTGCTCTGGGGTGCACTGGCGTGCACTGGTGTGCTCTGGCGTGCACTGGCGTGCTCTGGCGTGCTCTGGCTTGCTCTGGCGTGCTCTGGCGTGCACTGGTGTGCTCTGGCGTGCACTGGCGTGCTCTGGGGTGCACTGGCGTGCTCTGGCGTGCTCTGGCGTGCACTGGCGTGCTCTGACGTGCACTGTCGTGCTCTGGTGTGAATTGGCGTGCTCTGGCGTGCTCTGGCGTGCTCTGGCTTGCTCTGGCGTGCACTGGCGTGTACTGGCGTGCTCTGGCGTGCACTGGCGTGCTCTGGCGTGCACTGGCGTGCTCTGGCGTGCACTGGCGTGCTCTGGCGTGCACTGGCGTGCTCTGGCGTGCACTGGCGTGCTCTTGCGTGCACTGGCGTGCTCGGGCGTGCACTGGCGTGCTCGGGCGTGCATTGACGTGCACTGGCGTGCTCTGGCGTGCTCTGGCGTGCACTGGCGTGCTTTGGCGTGCACTGGTGTGCTCTAGTGTGAATTGGCGTGCTCTGAAGTGCTATGGCGTGCTCTGGCGTGCTCTGTCGTGCTCTGGTGTGAATTGGCGTACTCTGGCGTGCACTGGCGTTCTCTGGCGTTCACTGGCGTGCTCTGGCGTGCATTGACGTGCTCTGGCGTGCACTGGCGTGCTCTGGTGTGAATTGGCGTGCTCTGGCGTGCACTGGCGTGCTCTGGTGAGAATTGGCGTGCACTGGCTTGCACTTGCGTTCTCTGGTGTGAATTGGCGTGCTCTGGCGTGCACTGGCGTGCTCTGGTGTGAATTGGCGTGCTCTGGCGTGCACTGGCGTGCTCTGGCGTGCACTGGCTTGCTCTGACGTGCATTGACGTGCTCTGACGTGCACTGGCGTGCTCTGGCGTCCACTGGCGAGCTCTGGTGTGAATTGGCGTGCTCTGGCGTGCTCTGGCGTGCACTGTCGTGCTCTGGTGTGAATTGGCGTGCTCTGGCGTGCTCTGGCTTGCTCTGGCGTGCATTGACGTATACTGGCGTGCTCTGGCGTGGACTGGTGTGCTCTGGCGTGCACTGGCGTGCTCTGGTGTGCACTGGCGTGCTCTGGCGTGCTCTGGCGTGCACTAGCGTGCTCTGGCGTGCATTGACGTGCTCTGACGTGCACTAGCGTGCTCTGGTGTGAATTGGCGTGCTCTGGCGTGCAATGGCGTGCTCTGGCGTGCACTGGCGTGCTCTGGCGTGCACTGGCGTGCTCTGGCGTGCACTGGCGTGCTCTGGCGTTCTCTGGCGTGCACTGGCGTGCTCTGGCGTGCATTGACGTGCTCTGACGTGCACTGGCATGCTCTGGTGTGAATTGGCGGCTCTGGCGTGCACTGGCGTGCTCTGGCGTGCACTGGCGTGCTCTGGCGTGCACTGGCGTGCTCTGGCGTGCACTGGCGTGCACTGGCGTGCTCTGGCGTGCACTTGCGTGCACTGGCGTGCTCTGGCGTGCACTTGCGTGCACTGGCGTGCTCTGGCGTGCTTTGGCGTGCACTGGCGTGCTCTGGTGTGAATTGGCGTGCACTGGCGTGCACTGGCGTGTTCTGGCGTGCTCTGTCGTGCTCTGTCGTGCACTGGCGTGCTCTGGTGTGAATTGGCGTGCTCTGGCGTGCACTGGCGTAATCTGGTGTGAATTGGCGTGCTCTGGCGTGCACTGGCGTGCTCTGGCGTGCTCTGTCGTGCTCTGTCGTGTACTGGCGTGCACTGGCGTGCTCTGGCGTGCACTGGTGTGCTCTGGCGTGCACTGGCGTGCTCTGGCGTGCACTGGCGTGCACTGGCGTGCACTGGCGTGCTCTGGCGTGCATTGACGTGCTCTGACGTGCACTGGCGTTCTCTGGTGTGAATTGGCGTGCTCTGGCGTGCACTGGCGTGCTCTGGCGTGCACTGGCGTGCTCTGGCGTGCACTGGCGTGCTCTGGCGTGCACTGGCGTGCTCTGGCGTGCTCTAGCTTGCTCTGGCGTGCATTGACGTGCACTTGCGTTCTCTGGCGTGCACTGGTGCGCTATGGCGTGCACTGGCGTGCTATGGCGTGCACTGGCGTGCTCTGGCGTGCATTGACGTGCTCTGACGTGCACTGGCGTGCTCTGGTGTGAATTGGCGTGCTCTGGCGTGCACTGGCGTGCTCTGGCGTGCACTGGCGTGCTCTGGCGTGCACTGGCGTGCTCTGGCGTGCTCTGGCGTGCTCTGGCGTGCTCTGGCGTGCTCTGGCTTGCTCTGGCGTGCATTGACGTGCACTTGAGTGCTCTGGCGTGCACTGGCGTGCTCTGGCGTGCTCTGGCGTGCACTGGCGTGCTCTGGTGTGCATTGACGTGCTCTGACGTGCACTGGCGTGCTCTGGTGTGAATTGGCGTGCTCTGGCGTGCACTGGTGTGCTCTGGCGTGCTCTGTCGTGCTCTGGCGTGTACTGGCGTGCACTACCGTGCTCTGGTGTGAATTGGCGTACTCTGGCGTGCACTGGCGTTCTCTGGCGTTCACTGGCGTGCTCTGGCGTGCATTGACGTGCTCTGGCGTGCACTGGCGTGCTCTGGTGTGAATTGGCGTGCTCTGGCGTGCACTGGCGTGCTCTGGTGAGAATTGGCGTGCACTGGCTTGCACTTGCGTTCTCTGGTGTGAATTGGCGTGCTCTGGCGTGCACTGGCGTGCTCTGGTGTGAATTGGCGTGCTCTGGCGTGCACTGGCGTGCTCTGGCGTGCACTGGCTTGCTCTGACGTGCATTGACGTGCTCTGACGTGCACTGGCGTGCTCTGGCGTCCACTGGCGAGCTCTGGTGTGAATTGGCGTGCTCTGGCGTGCTCTGGCGTGCACTGTCGTGCTCTGGTGTGAATTGGCGTGCTCTGGCGTGCTCTGGCGTGCTCTGGCTTGCTCTGGCGTGCATTGACGTATACTGGCGTGCTCTGGCGTGGACTGGTGTGCTCTGGCGTGCACTGGCGTGCTCTGGTGTGCACTGGCGTGCTCTGGCGTGCTCTGGCGTGCACTAGCGTGCTCTGGCGTGCATTGACGTGCTCTGACGTGCACTAGCGTGCTCTGGTGTGAATTGGCGTGCTCTGGCGTGCACTGGCGTGCTCTGGCGTGCACTGGCGTGCTCTGGCGTGCACTGGCGTGCTCTGGCGTGCACTGGCGTGCTCTGGCGTGCACTGGCGTGCTCTGGCGTTCTCTGGCGTGCACTGGCGTGCTCTGGCGTGCATTGACGTGCTCTGGCGTGCACTGGCGTAATCTGGTGTGAATTGGCGTGCTCTGGCGTGCACTGGCGTGCTCTGGCGTGCTCTGTCGTGCTCTGTCGTGTACTGGCGTGCACTGGCGTGCTCTGGCGTGCACTGGTGTGCTCTGGCGTGCACTGGCGTGCTCTGGCGTGCACTGGCGTGCACTGGCGTGCTCTGGCGTGCATTGACGTGCTCTGACGTGCACTGGCGTTCTCTGGTGTGAATTGGCGTGCTCTGGCGTGCACTGGCGTGCTCTGGCGTGAACTGGCGTGCTCTGGCGTGCACTGGCGTGCTCTGGCGTGCACTGGCGTGCTCTGGCGTGCACTGGCGTGCTCTGGCGTTCTCTGGCGTGCACTGGCGTGCTCTGGCGTGCATTGACGTGCTCTGACGTGCACTGGCATGCTCTGGTGTGAATTGGCGGCTCTGGCGTGCACTGGCGTGCTCTGGCGTGCACTGGCGTGCTCTGGCGTGCACTGGCGTGCTCTGGCGTGCACTGGCGTGCACTGGCGTGCTCTGGCGTGCACTTGCGTGCACTGGCGTGCTCTGGCGTGCACTTGCGTGCACTGGCGTGCTCTGGCGTGCTTTGGCGTGCACTGGCGTGCTCTGGTGTGAATTGGCGTGCACTGGCGTGCACTGGCGTGCACTGGCGTGTTCTGGCGTGCTCTGTCGTGCTCTGTCGTGCACTGGCGTGCTCTGGTGTGAATTGGCGTGCTCTGGCGTGCACTGGCGTAATCTGGTGTGAATTGGCGTGCTCTGGCGTGCACTGGCGTGCTCTGGCGTGCTCTGTCGTGCTCTGTCGTGTACTGGCGTGCACTGGCGTGCTCTGGCGTGCACTGGTGTGCTCTGGCGTGCACTGGCGTGCTCTGGCGTGCACTGGCGTGCACTGGCGTGCACTGGCGTGCTCTGGCGTGCATTGACGTGCTCTGACGTGCACTGGCGTTCTCTGGTGTGAATTGGCGTGCTCTGGCGTGCACTGGCGTGCTCTGGCGTGCACTGGCGTGCTCTGGCGTGCACTGGCGTGCTCTGGCGTGCACTGGCGTGCTCTGGCGTGCACTGGCGTGCTCTGGCGTGCTCTAGCTTGCTCTGGCGTGCATTGACGTGCACTTGCGTTCTCTGGCGTGCACTGGTGCGCTATGGCGTGCACTGGCGTGCTATGGCGTGCACTGGCGTGCTCTGGCGTGCATTGACGTGCTCTGACGTGCACTGGCGTGCTCTGGTGTGAATTGGCGTGCTCTGGCGTGCACTGGCGTGCTCTGGCGTGCACTGGCGTGCTCTGGCGTGCACTGGCGTGCTCTGGCGTGCTCTGGCGTGCTCTGGCGTGCTCTGGCGTGCTCTGGCTTGCTCTGGCGTGCATTGACGTGCACTTGAGTGCTCTGGCGTGCACTGGCGTGCTCTGGCGTGCTCTGGCGTGCACTGGCGTGCTCTGGTGTGCATTGACGTGCTCTGACGTGCACTGGCGTGCTCTGGTGTGCTCTGTCGTGCTCTGGTGTGAATTGGCGTGCTCTGGCGTGCACTGGCGTGCTCTGGTGAGAATTGGCGTGCACTGGCTTGCACTTGCGTTCTCTGGTGTGAATTGGCGTGCTCTGGCGTGCACTGGCGTGCTCTGGTGTGAATTGGCGTGCTCTGGCGTGCACTGGCGTGCTCTGGCGTGCACTGGCTTGCTCTGACGTGCATTGACGTGCTCTGACGTGCACTGGCTGAATTGGCGTACTCTGGCGTGCACTGGCGTTCTCTGGCGTTCACTGGCGTGCTCTGGCGTGCATTGACGTGCTCTGGCGTGCACTGGCGTGCTCTGGTGTGAATTGGCGTGCTCTGGCGTGCACTGGCGTGCTCTGGTGAGAATTGGCGTGCACTGGCTTGCACTTGCGTTCTCTGGTGTGAATTGGCGTGCTCTGGCGTGCACTGGCGTGCTCTGGTGTGAATTGGCGTGCTCTGGCGTGCTCTGGCGTGCACTGGTGTGCTCTGGCGTGCTCTGTCGTGCTCTGGCGTGTACTGGCGTGCACTACCGTGCTCTGGTGTGAATTGGCGTACTCTGGCGTGCACTGGCGTTCTCTGGCGTTCACTGGCGTGCTCTGGCGTGCATTGACGTGCTCTGGCGTGCACTGGCGTGCTCTGGTGTGAATTGGCGTGCTCTGGCGTGCACTGGCGTGCTCTGGTGAGAATTGGCGTGCACTGGCTTGCACTTGCGTTCTCTGGTGTGAATTGGCGTGCTCTGGCGTGCACTGGCGTGCTCTGGTGTGAATTGGCGTGCTCTGGCGTGCACTGGCGTGCTCTGGCGTGCACTGGCTTGCTCTGACGTGCATTGACGTGCTCTGACGTGCACTGGCGTGCTCTGGCGTCCACTGGCGAGCTCTGGTGTGAATTGGCGTGCTCTGGCGTGCTCTGGCGTGCACTGTCGTGCTCTGGTGTGAATTGGCGTGCTCTGGCGTGCTCTGGCGTGCTCTGGCTTGCTCTGGCGTGCATTGACGTATACTGGCGTGCTCTGGCGTGGACTGGTGTGCTCTGGCGTGCACTGGCGTGCTCTGGTGTGCACTGGCGTGCTCTGGCGTGCTCTGGCGTGCACTAGCGTGCTCTGGCGTGCATTGACGTGCTCTGACGTGCACTAGCGTGCTCTGGTGTGAATTGGCGTGCTCTGGCGTGCACTGGCGTGCTCTGGCGTGCACTGGCGTGCTCTGGCGTGCACTGGCGTGCTCTGGCGTTCTCTGGCGTGCACTGGCGTGCTCTGGCGTGCATTGACGTGCTCTGGCGTGCACTGGCGTAATCTGGTGTGAATTGGCGTGCTCTGGCGTGCACTGGCGTGCTCTGGCGTGCTCTGTCGTGCTCTGTCGTGTACTGGCGTGCACTGGCGTGCTCTGGCGTGCACTGGTGTGCTCTGGCGTGCACTGGCGTGCTCTGGCGTGCACTGGCGTGCACTGGCGTGCTCTGGCGTGCATTGACGTGCTCTGACGTGCACTGGCGTTCTCTGGTGTGAATTGGCGTGCTCTGGCGTGCACTGGCGTGCTCTGGCGTGAACTGGCGTGCTCTGGCGTGCACTGGCGTGCACTGGCGTGCTCTGGCGTGCTCTGGCGTGCTCTAGCTTGCTCTGGCGTGCATTGACGTGCACTTGCGTTCTCTGGCGTGCACTGGTGCGCTATGGCGTGCACTGGCGTGCTATGGCGTGCACTGGCGTGCTCTGGCGTGCATTGACGTGCTCTGACGTGCACTGGCGTGCTCTGGTGTGAATTGGCGTGCTCTGGCGTGCACTGGCGTGCTCTGGCGTGCACTGGCGTGCTCTGGCGTGCACTGGCGTGCTCTGGCGTGCTCTGGCGTGCTCTGGCGTGCTCTGGCGTGCTCTGGCTTGCTCTGGCGTGCATTGACGTGCACTTGAGTGCTCTGGCGTGCACTGGCGTGCTCTGGCGTGCTCTGGCGTGCACTGGCGTGCTCTGGTGTGCATTGACGTGCTCTGACGTGCACTGGCGTGCTCTGGTGTGAATTGGCGTGCTCTGGCGTGCACTGGTGTGCTCTGGCGTGCTCTGTCGTGCTCTGGCGTGTACTGGCGTGCACTACCGTGCTCTGGTGTGAATTGGCGTGCTCTGGCGTGCACTGGCGTGCTCTGGTGTGAATTGGCGTGCTCTGGCGTGCTTTGGCGTGCACTGGCGTGCTCTGGCGTGCACTGGCGTGCTCTGGCGTGTACTGGGGTGCTCTGTCGTGCTCTGTCGTGCTCTGTCGTGCTCTGCTATGCAGAACTCAAGTGCTTGACAATAGAAATCCACTACCCGACAATAGAACTCATATAACTTGAATAATTTTTAAAAATTCAAGTGCTGTGATGTGCGTTTTTCTAAAACTTTTTGTTCATGATTTGCTCTATAAATTTATTGATTCAATAGACTTGAAATGGTGTATTGGACATTGATTTACACATCCTGTAATTAAAAAATGGTTTTAACAAGTGAAAAAAATATTATAGCAACTTCAAGTGCTGAGCTGTTCTCTTCTGTGCTCTACCGTGCTCTGGCGTGCACTGGCGTGCTCTGGCGTGCTCTGGCTTGCTCTGGCGTGCACTGGCGTGTCTGGCGTGCTCTGGCATGCACTGGCGTGCTCTGCCGTGCTCTGGTGTAAATTGGCGTGCTCTGGCGTGCACTGGCGTGCTCTTGCGTGCACTGGTGTGCTTTGGCGTGCATTGACGTTCTCTGGCGTGCACTGGCGTGCTCTGGTGTGAATTGGCGTGCTCTTGCGTGCTCTGGCTTGCTCTGGCGTGCTCTGGCGTGCACTGGTGTGCTCTGGCGTGCACTGGCGTGCTCTGGTGGGCACTGGCGTGCTCTGGCGTGCTCTGGCGTGCACTGGCGTGCTCTGACGTGCACTGGCGTTCTCTGGCGTGCACTGGTGTGCTCTGGCGTGCACTGGCGTGCTCTGGCGTGCTCTGGCTTGCTCTGGCGTGCATTGATGTGCTCTGGGGTGCACTGGCGTGCACTGGCGTGCTCTGGCGTGCTCTGAAGTGCTATGGCGTGCTCTGGCGTGCTCTGTCGTGCTCTGGTGTGAATTGGCGTACTCTGGCGTGCACTGGCGTTCTCTGGCGTTCACTGGCGTTCTCTGGCGTGCATTGACGTGCTCTGGCGTGCACTGGCGTGCTCTGGTGTGAATTGGCGTGCTCTGGCGTGCACTGGCGTGCTCTGGTGAGAATTGGCGTGCACTGGCTTGCACTTGCGTTCTCTGGTGTGAATTGGCGTGCTCTGGTGTGAATTGGCGTGCTCTGGCGTGCACTGGCGTGCTCTGGCGTGCACTGGCTTGCTCTGACGTGCATTGACGTGCTCTGACGTGCACTGGCGTGCTCTGGCGTCCACTGGCGAGCTCTGGTGTGAATTGGCGTGCTCTGGCGTGCTCTGGCGTGCACTGTCGTGCTCTGGTGTGAATTGGCGTGCTCTGGCGTGCTCTGGCGTGCTCTGGCTTGCTCTGGCGTGCATTGACGTATACTGGCGTGCTCTGGCGTGGACTGGTGTGCTCTGGCGTGCACTGGCGTGCTCTGGTGTGCACTGGCGTGCTCTGGCGTGCTCTGGCGTGCACTAGCGTGCTCTGGCGTGCATTGACGTGCTCTGACGTGCACTAGCGTGCTCTGGTGTGAATTGGCGTGCTCTGGCGTGCACTGGCGTGCTCTGGCGTGCACTGGCGTGCTCTGGCGTGCACTTGCGTGCACTGGCGTGCTCTGGCGTGCACTTGCGTGCACTGGCGTGCTCTGGCGTGCTTTGGCGTGCACTGGCGTGCTCTGGTGTGAATTGGCGTTTACTGGCGTGCACTGGCGTGCACTGGCGTGTTCTGGCGTGCTCTGTCGTGCTCTGTCGTGCACTGGCGTGCTCTGGTGTGAATTGGCGTGCTCTGGCGTGCACTGGCGTAATCTGGTGTGAATTGGCGTGCTCTGGCGTGCACTGGCGTGCTCTGGCGTGCTCTGTCGTGCTCTGTCGTGTACTGGCGTGCACTGGCGTGCTCTGGCGTGCACTGGTGTGCTCTGGCGTGCACTGGCGTGCTCTGGCGTGCACTGGCGTGCACTGGCGTGCTCTGGCGTGCATTGACGTGCTCTGACGTGCACTGGCGTTCTCTGGTGTGAATTGGCGTGCTCTGGCGTGCACTGGCGTGCTCTGGCGTGCACTGGCGTGCTCTGGCGTGCACTGGCGTGCTCTGGCGTGCACTGGCGTGCACTGGCGTGCTCTGGCGTGCTCTAGCTTGCTCTGGCGTGCATTGACGTGCACTTGCGTTCTCTGGCGTGCACTGGTGCGCTATGGCGTGCACTGGCGTGCTATGGCGTGCACTGGCGTGCTCTGGCGTGCATTGACGTGCTCTGACGTGCACTGGCGTGCTCTGGTGTGAATTGGCGTGCTCTGGCGTGCACTGGCGTGCTCTGGCGTGCACTGGCGTGCTCTGGCGTGCACTGGCGTGCTCTGGCGTGCTCTGGCGTGCTCTGGCGTGCTCTGGCGTGCTCTGGCTTGCTCTGGCGTGCATTGACGTGCACTTGAGTGCTCTGGCGTGCACTGGCGTGCTCTGGCGTGCTCTGGCGTGCACTGGCGTGCTCTGGCGTGCATTGACGTGCTCTGGTGTGAATTGGCGTGCTCTGGCGTGCACTGGTGTGCTCTGGCGTGCTCTGTCGTGCTCTGGCGTGTACTGGCGTGCACTACCGTGCTCTGGTGTGAATTGGCGTGCTCTGGCGTGCACTGGCGTGCTCTGGTGTGAATTGGCGTGCTCTGGCGTGCTTTGGCGTGCACTGGCGTGCTCTGGCGTGCACTGGCGTGCTCTGGCGTGCACTGGCGTGCTCTGGCGTGTACTGGGGTGCTCTGTCGTGCTCTGTCGTGCTCTGTCGTGCTCTGCTATGCAGAACTCAAGTGCTTGACAATAGAAATCCACTACCCGACAATAGAACTCATATAACTTGAATAATTTTTAAAAATTCAAGTGCTGTGATGTGCGTTTTTCTAAAACTTTTTGTTCATGATTTGCTCTATAAATTTATTGATTCAATAGACTTGAAATGGTGTATTGGACATTGATTTACACATCCTGTAATTAAAAAATGGTTTTAACAAGTGAAAAAAATATTATAGCAACTTCAAGTGCTGAGCTGTTCTCTTCTGTGCTCTACCGTGCTCTGGCGTGCACTGGCGTGCTCTGGCGTGCTCTGGCTTGCTCTGGCGTGCACTGGCGTGTCTGGCGTGCTCTGGCATGCACTGGCGTGCTCTGCCGTGCTCTGGTGTAAATTGGCGTGCACTGGCGTGCTCTTGCGTGCACTGGTGTGCTCTGGCGTGCATTGACGTGCTCTGGCGTGCACTGGCGTGCTCTGGCGTGCACTGGCGTGCACTGGCGTGCACTGGCGTGCTCTGGCGTGCACTGGCGTGCTCTGGCGTGCACTGGCGTGCTCTGGCGTGCACTGGCGTGCTCTGGCGTGCATTGACGTGCTCTGGCGTGCACTGGCGTGCTCTTGCGTGCACTGGCGTTCTCTGGCGTGCATTGACGTTCTCTGGCGTGCACTGGCGTGCTCTGGTGTGAATTGGCGTGCTCTGGCGTGCACTGGCGTGCTCTGGTGAGAATTGGCGTGCACTGGCTTGCACTTGCGTTCTCTGGTGTGAATTGGCGTGCTCTGGCGTGCACTGGCGTGCTCTGGTGTGAATTGGTGTGCTCTGGCGTGCACTGGCGTGCTCTGGCGTGCACTGGCTTGCTCTGACGTGCATTGACGTGCTCTGACGTGCACTGGCGTGCTCTGGCGTCCACTGGCGAGCTCTGGTGTGAATTGGCGTGCTCTGGCGTGCTCTGGCGTGCTCTGGCGTGCACTGTCGTGCTCTGGTGTGAATTGGCGTGCTCTGGCGTGCTCTGGCGTGCTCTGGCTTGCTCTGGCGTGCATTGACGTATACTGGCGTGCTCTGGCGTGCACTGGTGTGCTCTGGCGTGCACTGGCTTGCTCTGACGTGCATTGACGTGCTCTGACGTGCACTGGCGTGCTCTGGCGTGCACTGGCGTGCTCTGGCGTGCACTGGCGTGTTCTGGCGTGCTCTGTCGTGCTCTGTCGTGCACTGGCGTGCTCTGGTGTGAATTGGCGTGCTCTGGCGTGCACTGGCGTAATCTGGTGTGAATTGGCGTGCTCTGGCGTGCACTGGCGTGCTCTGGCGTGCTCTGTCGTGCTCTGTCGTGTACTGGCGTGCACTGGCGTGCTCTGGCGTGCACTGGTGTGCTCTGGCGTGCACTGGCGTGCTCTGGCGTGCACTGGCGTGCACTGGCGTGCTCTGGCGTGCATTGACGTGCTCTGACGTGCACTGGCGTTCTCTGGTGTGAATTGGCGTGCTCTGGCGTGCACTGGCGTGCTCTGGCGTGCACTGGCGTGCTCTGGCGTGCTCTAGCTTGCTCTGGCGTGCATTGACGTGCACTTGCGTTCTCTGGCGTGCACTGGTGCGCTATGGCGTGCACTGGCGTGCTATGGCGTGCACTGGCGTGCTCTGGCGTGCATTGACGTGCTCTGACGTGCACTGGCGTGCTCTGGTGTGAATTGGCGTGCTCTGGCGTGCACTGGCGTGCTCTGGCGTGCACTGGCGTGCTCTGGCGTGCACTGGCGTGCTCTGGCGTGCTCTGGCGTGCTCTGGCGTGCTCTGGCGTGCTCTGGCGTGCTCTGGCTTGCTCTGGCGTGCATTGACGTGCACTTGAGTGCTCTGGCGTGCATTGACGTGCACTTGAGTGCTCTGGCGTGCACTGGCGTGCTCTGGCGTGCTCTGGCGTGCACTGGCGTGCTCTGGCGTGCATTGACGTGCTCTGACGTGCACTGGCGTGCTCTGGTGTGAATTGGCGTGCTCTGGCGTGCACTGGTGTGCTCTGGCGTGCTCTGTCGTGCTCTGGCGTGTACTGGCGTGCACTACCGTGCTCTGGTGTGAATTGGCGTGCTCTGGCGTGCACTGGCGTGCTCTGGTGTGAATTGGCGTGCTCTGGCGTGCTTTGGCGTGCACTGGCGTACTCTGGCGTGCACTGGCGTGCTCTGGCGTGTACTGGGGTGCTCTGTCGTGCTCTGTCGTGCTCTGTCGTGCTCTGCTATGCAGAACTCAAGTGCTTGGCAATAGAAATCCACTACCCGACAATAGAACTCATATAACTTGAATAATTTTTAAAAATTCAAGTGCTGTGATGTGCGTTTTTCTAAAACTTTTTGTTCATGATTTGCTCTATAAATTTATTGATTCAATAGACTTGAAATGGTGTATTGGACATTGATTTACACATCCTGCAATTAAAAAATGGTTTTAACAAGTGAAAAAAATATTATAGCAACTTCAAGTGCTGAGCTGTTCTCTTCTGTGCTCTACCGTGCTCTGGCGTGCACTGGCGTGCTCTGGCGTGCTCTGGCTTGCTCTGGCGTGCACTGGCGTGTCTGGCGTGCTCTGGCATGCACTGGCGTGCTCTGCCGTGCTCTGGTGTAAAATGGCGTGCTCTGGCGTGCACTGGCGTGCTCTTGCGTGCACTGGTGTGCTCTGGCGTGCATTGACGTGCTCTGGCGTGCACTGGCGTGCTCTGGCGTGCACTGGCGTGCTCTGGCGTGCACTGGCATGCTCTGGCGTGCACTGGCGTGCTCTGGCGTGCACTGGCGTGCTCTGGCGTGCATTGACGTGCTCTGGCGTGCTCTGGTGGGCACTGGCGTGCTCTGGCGTGCTCTGGCGTGCACTGGCGTGCTCTGACGTGCACTGGCGTTCTCTGGCGTGCACTGGTGTGCTCTGGCGTGCACTGGCGTGCTCTGGCGTGCTCTGGCTTGCTCTGGCGTGCATTGATGTGCTCTGGGGTGCACTGGCGTGCTCTGACGTGCACTGGCGTTCTCTGGCGTGCACTGGTGTGCTCTGGCGTGCACTGGCGTGCACTGGCGTGCTCTGGCGTGCTCTGGCTTGCTCTGGCGTGCATTGATGTGCTCTGGCGTGCACTGGCGTGCACTGGTGTGTTCTGGCGTGCACTGGCGTGCTCTGGCGTGCAATGGCGTGTCTGGCGTGCTCTGGCATGCACTGGCGTGCTCTGCCGTGCTCTGGTGTAAATTGGCGTGCTCTGGCGTGCACTGGCGTGCTCTGGCGTGCATTGACGTGCTCTTGCGTGCACTGGCGTTCTCTGGCGTGCATTGACGTTCTCTGGCGTGCACTGGCGTGCTCTGGTGTGAATTGGCGTGCTCTGGCGTGCTCTGGCTTGCTCTGGCGTGCTCTGGCGTGCACTGGTGTGCTCTGGCGTGCACTGGCGTGCTCTGGCGTGCACTGGCGTGCTCTGACGTGCACTGGCGTGCTCTGGTTTTAATTGGCGTGCTCTGGTGTGCACTGGCGTGCTCTGGCGTGCACTGGCGTGCACTGGCGTGCTCTGGCGTGCACTGGCGTGCTCGGGCGTGCACTGGCGTGCTCGGGCGTGCACTGGCGTGCTCGGGCGTGCACTGGCGTGCTCTGGGATGCACTGGCGTGCTCTGGCGTGCACTGGCGTGCTCTGGCGTGCATTGACGTGCACTGGCGTGCTCTGGCGTGCTCTGGCGTGCACTGGCGTGCTCTGGCGTGCACTGGCTTGCTCTGACGTGCATTGACGTGCTCTGACGTGCACTGGCGTGCTCTGGCGTGCACTGGCGTGCTCTGGCGTGCACTGGCGTGCTCTGGCGTGCACTGGCGTGCTCTGGCGTGCACTGGCGAGCTCTGGCATGCACTGGCGTGCTCTGGCGTGCTCTGCTATGCAGAACTCATGTGCTTGACAATAGAAATCCACTACCCGACAATAGAACTCAAATAACTTGAATAATTTTTAAAAATTCAAGTGCTGTGATGT
Organism: Daphnia pulicaria; assembly: GCF_021234035.1. Classification (NCBI taxonomy): domain Eukaryota; kingdom Metazoa; phylum Arthropoda; class Branchiopoda; order Diplostraca; family Daphniidae; genus Daphnia; species Daphnia pulicaria. The sequence goes on from NC_060913.1 coordinate 22,979,506, forward strand.
GCGTTTTTCTAAAACTTTTTGTTCATGATTTGCTCTATAAATTTATTAATTAAATAGACTTGAAATGGTAAATTGGACATTGATTTACACATCCTGTAATTAAAAAATGGTTTTAACTAGTGAAAAAAATATTATAGCAACTTCAAGTGCTGAGTTGTTCTCTGATGTGCTCTACCGTGCTCTGGCGTGCACTGGCGTGCTCTGGCGTGCTCTGGCGTGCTCTGGCGTGCTCTGGCGTGCTCTGGCGTGCTCTGGCTTACTCTGGCGTGCATTGACGTGCTCTGGCGTGCTCTGGCGTATACTGGCGTGCTCTGGCGTATACTGGCGTGCTCTGGTGTGAATTGGCGTGCACTGGCGTGCACTGGCGAGCTCTGCCGTGCACTGGCGTGCTTTGGCGTGCACTTGCGTGCTCTGGTGTGTACTGGCGTGCTCTGGCATGCATTGGCGTGCTCTTGCGTGCACTGGCGTGCTCTGGCGTGCTCTGGTGTGAATTGGCGTGCTCTGGCGTGCACTGTTTTGCTCTGGTGTGAATTGGCGTGCTCTGAAGTGCATTGACGTGCTCTGGCGTGCTCTGGCGTGCTCTGGTGTGAATTGCCGTGCTCTGGCGTGCACTGGCGTGCTCTGTCGTGCACTGGCGTGCTCAGGCGTGCATTGACGTGCTCCGGCGTGCACTGGCGTGCTCTGGCGTGCATGGACGTGCTCTGGTGTGAATTGGCGTGCTCTGGCGTGCACTGGCGTGCTCTAGCGTGCACTGGCGTGCTCTGGTGTGAATTTGCGTGCTCTGGCGTGCACTGGCGTGCTCTGGCGTGCACTGGCTTGCTCTGATGTGCATTGACGTGCTCTGACGTGCACTGGCGTGCTCTGGCGTCCACTGGCGAGCTCTGGTGTGAATTGGCGTGCTCTGGCGTGCTCTGGCGTGCTCTGGCGTGCTCTGCTATGCAGAACTAAAGTGCTTGACAATAGAAATCCACTACCCGACAATAGAACTCAAATAACTTGAATAATTTTCAAAAATTCAAGTGCTGTGATGTGCGTTTTTCTCAAACTTTTTGTTCATGATTAGCTCTATAAATTTATTGATTCAATAGACTTGAAATGGTGTATTGCACATTGATTTACACATCATGTAATTAAAAAATGGTTTTAACAAGTGAAAAAAATATTATAGCAACTTCAAGTGCTGAGCTGTTCTCTGATGTGCTCTACCGTGCTCTGGCGTGCACTGGCGTGCTCTGGCGTGCTCTGGCGTGCTCTGGCGTGCTCTGGCTTACTCTGGCGTGCATTGACGTGCTCTGGCGTGCTCTGGCGTATACTGGCGTGCTCTGGTGTGAATTGGCGTGCACTGGCGTGCACTGGCGTGCTCTGCCGTGCACTGGCGTGCTTTGGCGTGCACTTGTGTGCTCTGGTGTGTACTGGCGTGCTCTGGCATGCATTGACGTGCTCTTGCGTGCACTGGCGTGCTCTGGCGTGCTCTGGTGTGAATTGGCGTGCTCTGGCGTGCACTGTTTTGCTCTGGTGTGAATTGGCGGGCTCAGGCGTGCATTGACGTGCTCCGGCGTGCACTGGCGTGCTCTGGCGTGCATGGACGTGCTCTGGTGTGAATTTGCGTGCTCTGGCGTGCATTGACGTGCTCTGACGTGCACTGGCGTGCTCTGGCGTCCACTGGCGAGCTCTGGTGTGAATTGGCGTGCTCTGGCGTGCTCTGGCGTGCTCTGGCGTGCTCTGCTATGCAGAACTAAAGTGCTTGACAATAGAAATCCACTACCCGACAATAGAACTCAAATAACTTGAATAATTTTCAAAAATTCAAGTGCTGTGATGTGCGTTTCTCTCAAACTTTTTGTTCATGATTAGCTCTATAAATTTATTGATTCAATAGACTTGAAATGGTGTATTGCACATTGATTTACACATCATGTAATTAAAAAATGGTTTTAACAAGTGAAAAAAATATTATAGCAACTTCAAGTGCTGAGCTGTTCTCTGATGTGCTCTACCGTGCTCTGGCGTGCACTGGCGTGCTCTGGCGTGCTCTGGCGTGCTCTGGCGTGCTCTGGCTTACTCTGGCGTGCATTGACGTGCTCTGGCGTGCTCTGGCGTATACTGGCGTGCTCTGGTGTGAATTGGCGTGCACTGGCGTGCACTGGCGTGCTCTGCCGTGCACTGGCGTGCTTTGGCGTGCACTTGTGTGCTCTGGTGTGTACTGGCGTGCTCTGGCATGCATTGACGTGCTCTTGCGTGCACTGGCGTGCTCTGGCGTGCTCTGGTGTGAATTGGCGTGCTCTGGCGTGCACTGTTTTGCTCTGGTGTGAATTGGCGTGCTCTGGCGTGCATTGACGTGCTCTGGCGTGCTCTGGCGTGCTCTGGTGTGAATTGGCGTGCTCTGTCGTGCACTGGCGTGCTCAGGCGTGCATTGACGTACTCCGGCGTGCACTGGCGTGCTCTGGCGTGCATGGACGTGCTCTGGTGTGAATTGGCGTGCTCTGGCGTGCACTGGCGTGCTCTAGCGTGCACTGGCGTGCTCTGGTGTGAATTGGCGTGCTCTGGTGTGAATTGGCGTGCACTGGCGTGCACTGGCGTGCTCTGGCGTGCACTGGCGTGCTCTGGTGTGAATTGGCGTGCTCTGGCGTGCTCTGGCGTGCACTGGCGTGCTCTGGCGTGCTCTGGCGTGCTCTGGCGTGCTCTGCTATGCAGAACTAAAGTGCTTGACAATAGAAATCCACTACCCGACAATAGAACTCAAATAACTTGAATATTTTTCAAAAATTCAAGTGCTGTGATGTGCGTTTTTCTCAAACTTTTTGTTCATGATAAGCTCTATAAATTTATTGATTCAATAGACTTGAAATGGTGTATTGCACATTGATTTACACATCATGTAATTAAAAAATGGTTTTAACAAGTGAAAAAAATATTATAGCAACTTCAAGTGCTGAGCTGTTCTCTGCTGTGCTCTACCGTGCTCTGGCGTGCTCCGGCGTGCTCTTGCGTGCATTGACGTGCTCTGACGTGCACTAGCGTGCTCTGGTGTGAATTGCCGTGCTCTGGCGTGCACTGGCGTGGTCTGGCGTGCACTGGCGTGCACTGGCGTGCACTGGCGTGCACTGGCGTGCTCTGGCGTGCTCTGTCGTGCTCTGGCGTGTACTGGCGTGCTCTGGCGTGCTCTGGTGTGAATTGGCGTGCTCTGGCGTGCACTGGCGTGCTCTGGCATGCACTGGCGTGCTCTGGCGTGCACTGGTGTGCTCTGATGTGCATTGACGTGCTCTGACGTGCACTGGCGTGCTCTGGCGTCCACTGGCGAGCTCTGGTGTGAATTGGCGTGCTCTGGCGTGCTCTGGCGTGCTCTGGCGTGCTCTGCTATGCAGAACTAAAGTGCTTGACAATAGAAATCCACTACCCGACAATAGAACTCAAATAACTTGAATAATTTTCAAAAATTCAAGTGGTGTGATGTGCGTTTTTCTCAAACTTTTTGTTCATGATTAGCTCTATAAATTTATTGATTCAATAGACTTGAAATGGTGTATTGCACATTGATTTACACATCATGTAATTAAAAAATGGTTTTAACAAGTGAAAAAAATATTATAGCAACTTCAAGTGCTGAGCTGTTCTCTGATGTGCTCTACCGTGCTCTGGCGTGCACTGGCGTGCTCTGGCGTGCTCTGGCGTGCTCTGGCGTGCTCTGGCTTACTCTGGCGTGCATTGACGTGCTCTGGCGTGCTCTGGCGTATACTGGCGTGCTCTGGTGTGAATTGGCGTGCACTGGCGTGCACTGGCGTGCTCTGCCGTGCACTGGCGTGCTTTGGCGTGCACTTGTGTGCTCTGGTGTGTACTGGCGTGCTCTGGCATGCATTGACGTGCTCTTGCGTGCACTGGCGTGCTCTGGCGTGCTCTGGTGTGAATTGGCGTGCTCTGGCGTGCACTGTTTTGCTCTGGTGTGAATTGGCGTGCTCTGGCGTGCATTGACGTGCTCTGGCGTGCTCTGGCGTGCTCTGGTGTGAATTGGCGTGCTCTGTCGTGCACTGGCGTGCTCAGGCGTGCATTGACGTACTCCGGCGTGCACTGGCGTGCTCTGGCGTGCACTGGCGTGCTCTGGCGTGCACTTGCGTGCTCTGGCGTGCACTGGCGCGCTCTGGCGTGCACTGGCGAGCTCTGGCATGCTCTGTCGTGCTCTGGCGTGCTCTGCTATACAGAACTCATGTGCTTGACAATAGAAATCCACTACCCGACAATAGAACTCAAATAACTTGAATAATTTTTAAAAATTCAAGTGCTGTGATGTGCGTTTTTCTAAAACTTTTTGTTCATGATTTGCTCTATAAATTTATTGATTCAATAGACTTGAAATGGTGTATTGGACATTGATTTATACATCCTGCAATTAAAAAATGGTTTTAACAAGTGAAAAAAAATATTATAGCAACTTCAAGTGCTGAGCTGTTCTCTGCTGTGCTCTACCGTGCTCTGGCGTGCTCTGGCGTGCTCTTGCTTGCTCTGGCGTGCATTGACGTTCTCTGGCGTGCTCTGGCGTGCTCTGGCGTGCTCTGGCGTGCTCTGGCGTGCTCTGGCGTGCACTGGCTTGCTCTGGTGTGAATTGGCGTGCTCTGGCGAGCATTGACGTGCTCTGGCGTGCTCTGGCGTGCACTGGCGTGCACTGGCGTGCTCTGGCGTGCACTGGCATGCTCTGGCGTGCATTGACGTGCTCGTGCGTGCACTGGCGTGCTCTGGCGTGCACTAGCGTGCTCTGGCGTGCTCTACTATGCAGATCTCAAGTGCTTGACAATAGAAATCCACTACCCGACAATAGAACTCAAATAACTTGAATAATTTTTAAAAATTCAAGTGCTGTGATGTGCGTTTTTCTCAAACTTTTTGTTCATGATTTGCTCTATAAATTTATTGATTAAATAGACCTGAAATGGTGTATTGGACATTGATTTACACATCCTGTAATTAAAAAATGGTTTTAACAATTGAAAAAAATATTATAGCAACTTCAACTGCTGAGCTGTTCTCTGCTGTGCTCTACCATATTCTGGCGTACACTGGCGTGCTCTGGCGTGCTCTGGCGTGCTCTGGCGTGCATTGACGTGCTCTGGCGTGCACTGGCGTGCACTGGCGTGCACTGGCGTGCTCTGGTGTGAATTGGCGTGCACTGGCGTGCACTGGCGTGCTTTGGCGTGCACTTGCGTGCTCTGGCGTGCACTGGCGTGCTCTGGCGTGCATTGACGTGCTCTTACGTGCACTGGCGTGCTTTGGCGTGCTCTGGTGTGAATTGTCGTGCTCTGGCGTGCACTGGCGTGCTCTGGTGTGAATTTGCGTGCTCTGGCGTGCATTGAATTGCTCTGGCGTGCACTGGCGTGCTCTGGCGTGCTCTGAAGGGCACTGGCGTGCTCTGGCGTGCTTTGGTGTGAATTGGCGTGCTCTGGCGTGCATTGAATTGCTCTGGCGTGCACTGGCGTGCTCTGGCGTGCACTGGCGTACTCTGGCGGGCTCTGGCGTGCTCTGACGGAAACTGGCGTGCTCTGGCGTGCACTGGCTTGCTCTGGCGTGCACTGGTGTGCTCTGGCGTGCACTGGCGGGCTCTGGCGTGCTCTGTCGTGCTCTGGCGTGCTCTGCTTTGCAGAACTCAAGTGCTTGACAATAGAAATCCACTATCCGACAATAGAACTCAAATAACTTGAATAATTTTCAAAAATTCAAGTGCTGTGATGTGCGTTTTTCTCAAACTTTTTGTTCATGATTTGCTCTATAAATTTATTAATTAAATAGACTTGAAATGGTATATTGGACATTGATTTACACATCCTGTAATAAAAAAATGGTTTTAACAAGTGACAAAAATATTATAGCAACTTCAAGTGCTGAGCTGTTCTCTGATGTGCTCTACCGTGCTCTGGCGTGCACTGGCGTTCACGGGCGTGCTCTGGCGTGCTCAGGCTTGCTCTGGCATGCATTGACGTGCTCTGGCGTGCTCTGGCGTATACTGGCGTGCTCTGGTGTGAATTGGCGTGCACTGGCGTGCACTGGCGTGCTCTGGCGTGCACTGGCGTGCTTTGGCGTGCACTTGCGTGCTCTGGTGTGCACTGGCGTGCTCTGGCGTGCATTGACGTGCTCTTGCGTGCACTGGCGTGCTCTGGCGTGCTCTGGTGTGAATTGGCGTGCTCTGGCGTGCACTGTTTTTCTCTGGTGTGAATTGGCGTGCTCTGGCGTGCATTGACGTGCTCTGGCGTGCTCTGGCGTGCTCTGGTGTGAATTGGCGTGCTCTGGCGTGCACTGGCGTGCTCTGTCGTGCACTGGCGTGCTCAGGCGTGCATTGACGTGCTCCGGCGTGCACTGGCGTGCACTGGCGTGCTCTGGCGTGCACTGGCGTGCTCTGGCGTGCACTGGCGTGCTCTGGCGTGCATGGACGTGCTCTGGTGTGAATTGGCGTGCTCTGGCGTGCACTGGCGTGCTCTAGCGTGCACTGGCGTGCTCTGGTGTGAATTTGCGTGCTCTGGCGTGCACTGGCGTTCTCTGGCGTGCACTGGCGTGCTCTGGCGTGCACTGGCGTGCTCTGGCGTGCACTGGCGTGCTCTGGCGTGCACTGGCGTGCTCTGGTGTGAATTGGCGTGCTCTGGCGTGCTCTGGCGTGCTCTGGCGTGCTCTGGCGTGCTCTGGCGTGCTCTGCTATGCAGAACTCAAGTGCTTGACAATAGAAATCCACTACCCGACAATAGAACTCAAATAACTTGAATAATTTTTAAAAATTCAAGTGCTGTGATGTGCGTTTTTCTCAAACTTTTTGTTCATGATTAGCTCTATAAATTTATTGATTCAATAGACTTGAAATGGTGTATTGGACATTGATTTACACATCCTGTAATTAAAAAATGGTTTTAACAATTGAAAAAAATATTATAGCAACTTCAAGTGCTCAGCTGTTCTCTGCTGTGCTCTACCATATTCTGGCGTACACTGGCGTGGTCTGGCGTGGTCTTGCTTGCTCTGGCGTGCATTGACGTGCTCTGGCGTGCTCTTGCGTGCACTGGCGTGCTCTGGTGTGAATTGGCGTGCACTGGCGTGCACTGGCGTGCTTTGGCGTGCACTTGCGTGCTCTGGCGTGCACTGGCGTGCTCTGGCGTGCATTGACGTGCTCTTACGTGCACTGGCGTGCTCTGGCGTGCTCTGGTGTGAATTGTCGTGCTCTGGCGTGCACTGGCGTGCTCTGGTGTGAATTTGCGTGCTCTGGCGTGCATTGAATTGCTCTGGCGTGCACTGGCGTGCTCTGAAGGGCACTGGCGTGCTCTGGCGTGCTTTGGTGTGAATTGGCGTGCTCTTGCGTGCACTGGCGTGCTCTGGCGTGCACTGGCTTGCTCTGGCGTGCACTGGCGTGCTCTGGCGTGCACTGGCGTGCTCTGGCGTGCTCTGTCGTGCTCTGGCGTGCTCTGCTTTGCAGAACTCAAGTGCTTGACAATAGAAATCCACTACCCGACAATAGAACTCAAATAACTTGAATAATTTTCAAAAATTCAAGTGCTGTGATGTGCGTTTTTCTCAAACTTTTTGTTCGTGATTTGCTCTATAAATTTATTAATTAAATAGACTTGAAATGGTATATTGGACATTGATTTACACATCCTGTAATTAAAAAATGGTTTTAACAAGTGAAAAAAATATTGTCACGTGGAATCCAGAAACACACACGTGTTAATGGATTTCACGTGAATCTCTTTCACCCTTCTGATTGTAAGGTCAAGTAGAGTTATCTACTTGACCATCTTAATGACTCTTCCGTATGCACTTTCCACTTTACCCTCGAAAGGGGTTGAAACTGTTTAGCGGTCATCTAGACCTTATCTAGATGACCATCTTTCTCTAGATTCTTCCGGCGTCACCCGGTAACAGGGGGACGCTTTCCTTTAAATACCGCGAGTCAAATGAGACTCGGGGGTGAGTCTGTTCTCGGCATCCGCTTAGGTTGTTCAAATACACTCAGTAGCCTACATCTCTAGAAATCCCCGTCACAATTGGTGGAGTCGCAGGTTCCGATTATTTTCATATTTGTCTTTTCTTTCCCCTTTTGAGAACTTCACATTCTCATTCCTCTTCTTGTGTCCGGTCTTTTTGTTTTTAATTTTTTTTTATTTCGTTGTCTTGATTATCCCTATTGATCTTTACTATAGGAGATATTTTTAAGATTTTTGTGGCCCCGTTGCACCCATTTATTTTGGGCCCCGTTCGTATTTTTGCGCCACCCGTATTTTAATTTTGGCCCCGTTTCACACATTTTTGTTTGGCCCCGTTCGTATTTTTGCGCCACCCGTGTTTTATTTTTGGCCCCGTTTCATCGATTTATTCTTGGCCCCGTTCGTATTCGATTTTGACCCGATATATATATTTTTTTTTTATTTTTTTTTTCTCCTCGTTTAATCTCGATCGCAGTTTTTTTTACCGTCTTCAGTTTCGGCCGGTTTCGGCTCGCTTTCTCGTCTCTTGTTGAGTTCGGTCCTCCTTCTCTTTTCTCAACCCGAATCCCAGTTTACACCGATTAAATAGTTTTTCGTTAGGTTCCATTCAAATTTTTTTTTATTTATCTTTGTTTTACACCGGTATTTTTTTTTTACCGTCAATATCATCTTTTATAGTACCTCGCTCTTATTTCTTACTTAACACATTTTTGTTTTCTCCTTTCCCGCCTACATTGTTCTTCGTCTTCCGTTTGGTCTAACGTCTCTTCTGTATTTTTCCAATTAGTCTTCGCCGCTCTTTACAGTATTCTTTTTTCTTTTGTTATTTTTCCTCCTTCTACCTTTCCTTGGTGTTGCTTTATTTCCCCATCAGTGACAACTGCGTCGTTCTCTCGTGCAAACGTTCCGTGAACTTAGTGAAATAGTGTCCCCGACATTTACTATTTTTTGAGGTGTGTTATACATGAGTGATCAACGAAAACGCTCATCTCGATATCCTACGTGTGGGCGCGCTCCCAGTAGACGACTACACCCGGAACTTTTTCCTTCGTCCCAGCCTCCGCCAACTCAAGACGAGGAAACAGTGACTGGACATACCGTCGCACTTCCTCAACCTCGACCGTCGTCTCCTCTGAGTGCTGCTCTAGACGACGACGTTTCACCATCGATACAACAGGATAGCGACGAGGAGTCTTCAGTTACTTCATCGGCAGATTCCGAGAACGAGTTCTCTATCGTTAGAGTGCCAGTACTGCTTCCTCTACGTATACTTCCATTAGCACCCATGGCGGTGAGCGTGCAAAAATTCATTGCGCCACCTGTTTTTTCAGCATCGCCTGAAGAAGACGCGGTTGATTGGCTAGAGCGATTCGAATTAGCGGCGACTTACAATCGTTGGTCAGATGCTGATCACGCACGAAATTTCGTGATGTATCTGGAAGGCGCCGCCCGTAAATGGTTTCTTGTGCATACTCATCCGAACCATTGGGAAGATTTACCGGTACGACCAAACCCAGCTGACCCCACATTACCCAACTTGCCGGCGGCCATCGGTTTAAAATCCCAATTTTCGGCGGCGTTTCGACAAACAAATTTTTCACTAATACAGGAGAGTAAGCTCAGGCAGAGGGAACAAGGAAACGAGGAGGATGTGGTAGCGTACTTTTATGACATAATAAACTTGTGTCGCATTGTCAATCCAACCATGTCGCAGGAGCAACAGCTCCAATACTTGTACCGGGGTTTGAAACCAACTTTATTACAGACGATCTATCCCTTTCAGCCGGCATCGACGACGGATTTTTTGGAGTTAGCCAAATTACACGCAGAGGCCAGCAGTTTGGTTAATCGGAAAATTTTATCACAATCACTATTGGCGGTAGCTCCGGACGTGTCTCATCCGTCGACGGTGTCGTCGACTAATTTGGTCAATGAATTGGCGAAATTAATAACCGGTCTCCAACAAACTATCCAACAACTCCATCGCCCTCCGACAGCCGTCCCGCCACAAGGACTCAACTCTTCTGGAGCTCCAATTTGAATCGGTCGGGTCGCACTAGAAGATCCATCGAAGACAACTGATTCTCTCGTTCCTCTTTCTTTTCTTGTAGCCATCGGGTCGATGGCTCCTTCGGGGGGGGGGGATCTGTCACGTGGAATCCAGAAACACACACGTGTTAATGGATTTCACGTGAATCTCTTTCACCCTTCTGATTGTAAGGTCAAGTAGAGTTATCTACTTGACCATCTTAATGACTCTTCCGTATGCACTTTCCACTTTACCCTCGAAAGGGGTTGAAACTGTTTAGCGGTCATCTAGACCTTATCTAGATGACCATCTTTCTCTAGATTCTTCCGGCGTCACCCGGTAACAGGGGGACGCTTTCCTTTAAATACCGCGAGTCAAATGAGACTCGGGGGTGAGTCTGTTCTCGGCATCCGCTTAGGTTGTTCAAATACACTCAGTAGCCTACATCTCTAGAAATCCCCGTCACAATATTATAGCAACTTCAAGTGCTGAGCTGTTCTCTGATGTGCTCTACCGTGCTCTGGCGTGCACTGGCGTGCACGGGCGTGCTCTGGCGTGCTCTGGCGTGCTCTGGCGTGCTCTGGCTTGCTCTGGCGTGCATTGACGTGCTCTGGCGTGCTCTGGCGTATACTGGCGTGCTCTGGTGTGAATTGGCGTGCACTGGCGTGCTCTGGCGTGCACTGGCGTGCTCTGGCGTGCACTGGCGTGCTCTGGCGTGCACTGGCGTGCTCTGGTGTGAATTGGCGTGCTCTGGCGTGCTCTGGCGTGCACTGGCGTGCTCTGGCGTGCTCTGCTATGCAGAACTCAAGTGCTTGACAATAGAAATCCACTACCCGACAATAGAACTCAAATAACTTGAATAATTTTTAAAAATTCAAGTGCTGTGATGTGCGTTTTTCTAAAACTTTTTGTTCATGATTAGCTCTATAAATTTATTGATTCAATAGACTTGAAATGGTGTATTGGACATTGATTTACACATCCTGTAATTAAAAAATGGTTTTAACAATTGAAAAAATATTATAGCAACTTCAAGTGCTCAGCTGTTCTCTGCTGTGCTCTACCATATTCTGGCGTACACTGGCGTGCTCTGGCGTGCTCTGGCTTGCTCTGGCTTGCATTGACGTGCTCTTGCGTGCACTGGCGTGCTCTGGCGTGCTCTGGTGTGAATTGGCGTGCTCTGGCGTGAACTGTTTTGCTCTGGTGTGAATTGGCGTGATCTGGCGTGCATTGACGTGCTCTGGCGTGCTCTGGCGTGCTCTAGTGTGAATTGGCGTGCTTTGGCGTGCACTGGCGTGCTCTGTCGTGCACTGGCGTAATCAGGCGTGCATTGACGTGCTCATGCATGCACAAGCGTGCTCTGGCGTGCACTGGCGTGCTCTGGCGTGCATGGACGTGCTCTGGTGTAAATTGGCGTGCTCTGGCGTGCACTGGCGTGCTCTGGTGTGAATTTGCGTGCTCTGGCGTGCACTGGCGTTCTCGGGCGTGCACTGGCGTGCTCTGGCGTGCACTGGCGTGCTCTGGCGTGCACTGGCGTGCTCTGGCGTGCACTGGCGTGCTCTGGCGTGCACTGGCGTGCTCTTGCGTGCACTGGCGTGCTCTGGTGTGAATTGGCGTGCTCTGGCGTGCTCTGGCATGCACTGGCGTGCTCTGGCGTGCTCTGGCGTGCTCTGGCGTGCTCTGGCGTGCTGGGCTACTCAAGCGCTTGACAATAGAAATCCACTACCCGACAATAGAACTCAAATAACTTGAATAATTTTTAAAAATTCAAGTGCTGTGATAAGCGTTTTTCTAAAACTTTTTGTTCATGATTAGCTCTATAAATTTATTGATTCAAATGACTTGAAATGGTGTATTGGACATTGATTTACACATCCTGTAATTAAAAAATGGTTTTAACAATTGAAAAAAATATTATAGCAACTTCAACTGCTGAGCTGTTCTCTGCTGTGCTCTACCATATTCTGGCGTACACTGGCGTGCTCTGGCGTGCTCTGTTTTGCTCTGGCGTGCATTGACGTGCTCTGGCGTGCACTGGCGTGCACTGGCGTGCTCTGGTGTGAATTGGCGTGCACTGGCGTGCACTGGCGTGCTTTGGCGTGCACTTGCGTGCTCTGGCGTGCACTGGCGTGCTCTGGCGTGCATTGACGTGCTCTTACGTGCACTGGCGTGCTTTGGCGTGCTCTGGTGTGAATTGTCGTGCTCTGGCGTGCACTGGCGTGCTCTGGTGTGAATTTGCGTGCTCTGGCGTGCATTGAATTGCTCTGGCGTGCACTGGCGTGCTCTGGCGTGCTCTGAAGGGCACTGGCGTGCTCTGGCGTGCTTTGGTGTGAATTGGCGTGCTCTGGCGTGCATTGAATTGCTCTGGCGTGCACTGGCGTGCTCTGGCGTGCACTGGCGTGCTCTGGCGTGCACTGGCGTACTCTGGCGGGCTCTGGCGTGCTCTGACGGAAACTGGCGTACTCTGGCGTGCACTGGCTTGCTCTGGCGTGCACTGGTGTGCTCTGGCGTGCACTGGCGGGCTCTGGCGTGCTCTGTCGTGCTCTGGCGTGCTCTGCTTTGCAGAACTCAAGTGCTTGACAATAGAAATCCACTATCCGACAATAGAACTCAAATAACTTGAATAATTTTCAAAAATTCAAGTGCTGTGATGTGCGTTTTTCTCAAACTTTTTGTTCATGATTTGCTCTATAAATTTATTAATTAAATAGACTTGAAATGGTATATTGGACATTGATTTACACATCCTGTAATAAAAAAATGGTTTTAACAAGTGACAAAAATATTATAGCAACTTCAAGTGCTGAGCTGTTCTCTGATGTGCTCTACCGTGCTCTGGCGTGCACTGGCGTTCACGGGCGTGCTCTGGCGTGCTCAGGCTTGCTCTGGCATGCATTGACGTGCTCTGGCGTGCTCTGGCGTATACTGGCGTGCTCTGGTGTGAATTGGCGTGCACTGGCGTGCACTGGCGTGCTCTGGCGTGCACTGGCGTGCTTTGGCGTGCACTTGCGTGCTCTGGTGTGCACTGGCGTGCTCTGGCGTGCATTGACGTGCTCTTGCGTGCACTGGCGTGCTCTGGCGTGCTCTGGTGTGAATTGGCGTGCTCTGGCGTGCACTGTTTTTCTCTGGTGTGAATTGGCGTGCTCTGGCGTGCATTGACGTGCTCTGGCGTGCTCTGGCGTGCTCTGGTGTGAATTGGCGTGCTCTGGCGTGCACTGGCGTGCTCTGTCGTGCACTGGCGTGCTCAGGCGTGCATTGACGTGCTCCGGCGTGCACTGGCGTGCACTGGCGTGCTCTGGCGTGCAGTGGCGTGCTCTGGCGTGCATGGACGTGCTCTGGTGTGAATTGGCGTGCTCTGGCGTGCACTGGCGTGCTCTAGCGTGCACTGGCGTGCTCTGGTGTGAATTTGCGTGCTCTGGCGTGCACTGGCGTTCTCTGGCGTGCACTGGCGTGCTCTGGCGTGCACTGGCGTGCTCTGGCGTGCACTGGCGTGCTCTGGCGTGCACTGGCGTGCTCTGGTGTGAATTGGCGTGCTCTGGCGTGCTCTGGCGTGCTCTGGCGTGCTCTGGCGTGCTCTGGCGTGCTCTGCTATGCAGAACTCAAGTGCTTGACAATAGAAATCCACTACCCGACAATAGAACTCAAATAACTTGAATAATTTTTAAAAATTCAAGTGCTGTGATGTGCGTTTTTCTCAAACTTTTTGTTCATGATTAGCTCTATAAATTTATTGATTCAATAGACTTGAAATGGTGTATTGGACATTGATTTACACATCCTGTAATTAAAAAATGGTTTTAACAATTGAAAAAAATATTATAGCAACTTCAAGTGCTCAGCTGTTCTCTGCTGTGCTCTACCATATTCTGGCGTACACTGGCGTGGTCTGGCGTGGTCTTGCTTGCTCTGGCGTGCATTGACGTGCTCTGGCGTGCTCTTGCGTGCACTGGCGTGCTCTGGTGTGAATTGGCGTGCACTGGCGTGCACTGGCGTGCTTTGGCGTGCACTGGCGTGCTCTGGCGTGCATTGACGTGCTCTTACGTGCACTGGCGTGCTTTGGCGTGCTCTGGTGTGAATTGTCGTGCTCTGGCGTGCACTGGCGTGCTCTGGTGTGAATTTGCGTGCTCTGGCGTGCATTGAATTGCTCTGGCGTGCACTGGCGTGCTCTGGCGTGCACTGGCGTGCTCTGGCGTGCACTGGCGTGCTCTGAAGGGCACTGGCGTGCTCTGGCGTGCTTTGGTGTGAATTGGCGTGCTCTTGCGTGCACTGGCGTGCTCTGGCGTGCACTGGCTTGCTCTGGCGTGCACTGGCGTGCTCTGGCGTGCACTGGCGTGCTCTGGCGTGCTCTGTCGTGCTCTGGCGTGCTCTGCTTTGCAGAACTCAAGTGCTTGACAATAGAAATCCACTACCCGACAATAGAACTCAAATAACTTGAATAATTTTCAAAAATTCAAGTGCTGTGATGTGCGTTTTTCTCAAACTTTTTGTTCGTGATTTGCTCTATAAATTTATTAATTAAATAGACTTGAAATGGTATATTGGACATTGATTTACACATCCTGTAATTAAAAAATGGTTTTAACAAGTGAAAAAAATATTATAGCAACTTCAAGTGCTGAGCTGTTCTCTGATGTGCTCTACCGTGCTCTGGCGTGCACTGGCGTGCACGGGCGTGCTCTGGCGTGCTCTGGCGTGCTCTGGCGTGCTCTGGCTTGCTCTGGCGTGCATTGACGTGCTCTGGCGTGCTCTGGCGTATACTGGCGTGCTCTGGTGTGAATTGGCGTGCACTGGCGTGCTCTGGCGTGCACTGGCGTGCTCTGGCGTGCACTGGCGTGCTCTGGCGTGCACTGGCGTGCTCTGGCGTGCACTGGCGTGCTCTGGTGTGAATTGGCGTGCTCTGGCGTGCTCTGGCGTGCACTGGCGTGCTCTGGCGTGCTCTGCTATGCAGAACTCAAGTGCTTGACAATAGAAATCCACTACCCGACAATAGAACTCAAATAACTTGAATAATTTTTAAAAATTCAAGTGCTGTGATGTGCGTTTTTCTAAAACTTTTTGTTCATGATTAGCTCTATAAATTTATTGATTCAATAGACTTGAAATGGTGTATTGGACATTGATTTACACATCCTGTAATTAAAAAATGGTTTTAACAATTGAAAAAATATTATAGCAACTTCAAGTGCTCAGCTGTTCTCTGCTGTGCTCTACCATATTCTGGCGTACACTGGCGTGCTCTGGCGTGCTCTGGCTTGCTCTGGCGTGCATTGACGTGCTCTGGCGTGCTCTGGCGTGCACTGGCGTGCTCTGGTGTGAATTGGCGTGCACTGGCGTGCACTGGCGTGCTCTGGCGTGCACTGGCGTGCTTTGGCGTGCACTGGCGTGCTCTGGCGTGCACTGGCGTGCTCTGGCGTGCATTGACGTGCTCTTACGTGCACTGGCGTGCTCTGGCGTGCTCTGGTGTGAATTGTCGTGCTCTGGCGTGCACTGGCGTGCTCTGGTGTGAATTTGCGTGCTCTGGCGTGCACTGGCGTGCTCTGGCGTGCACTGGCGTGCTCTGAAGGGCACTGGCGTGCTCTGGCGTGCACTGGCTTGCTCTGGCGTGAACTGGCGTGCTCTGGTGTGAATTGGCGTGCTCTGGCGTGCACTGGCGAGCTCTGTTGTGCACTGGCGTGCTCAGACGTGCATTGTCGTGCTCGTGCGTGCACTGGCGTGCTCTGGCGTGCACTGGCATGCTCTGGCGTGCATTGACGTGCTCGTGCGTGCACTGGCGTGCTCTGGCGTGCACTGGCTTGCTCTGGCGTGCACTGGCTTGCTCTGACGTGCACTGGCGTGCTCTGGCGTGCTCTGTCGTGCTCTGGCGTGCTCTGTTTTGCAGAACTCAAGTGCATGACAATAGAAATTCACTACCCGACAATAGAACTCAAATAACTTGAATAATTTTTAAAAATTCAAGTGCTGTGATGTGCGTTTTTCTCAAACTTTTTGTTCATGATTAGCTCTATAAATTTATTGATTCAATAAACTTGAAATGGTGTATTGGACATGGCGTGCACTGGCGTGCTTTGGCGTTCACTTGCGTGCTCTGGTGTGCACTGGCGTGCTCTGGCGTGCATTGACGTGCTCTTGCGTGCACTGGCGTGCTCTGGCGTGCTCTGGTGTGAATTGGCGTGCTCTGGCGTGCACTGTTTTTCTCTGGTGTGAATTGGCGTGCTCTGGCGTGCATTGACGTGCTCTGGCGTGCTCTGGCGTGCTCTGGTGTGAATTGGCGTGCTCTGGCGTGCACTGGCGTGCTCTGTCGTGCACTGGCGTGCTCAGGCGTGCATTGACGTGCTCCGGCGTGCACTGGCGTGCTGTGGCGTGCACTGGCGTGCTCTGGCGTGCATGGACGTGCTCTGGTGTGAATTGGCGTGCTCTGGCGTGCACTGGCGTGCTCTAGCGTGCACTGGCGTGCTCTGGTGTGAATTTGCGTGCTCTGGCGTGCACTGGCGTTCTCTGGCGTGCACTGGCGTGCTCTGGCGTGCACTGGCGTGCTCTGGCGTGCACTGGCGTGCTCTGGCGTGCACTGGCGTGCTCTGGCGTGCACTGGCGTGCTCTGGCGTGCACTGGCGTGCTCTGGTGTGAATTGGCGTGCTCTGGCGTGCTCTGGCGTGCACTGGCGTGCTCTGGCGTGCTCTGGCGTGCTCTGGCGTGCTCTGCTATGCAGAACTCAAGTGCTTGACAATAGAAATCCACTACCCGACAATAGAACTCAAATAACTTGAATAATTTTTAAAAATTCAAGTGCTGTGATGTGCGTTTTTCTAAAACTTTTTGTTCATGATTAGCTCTATAAATTTATTGATTCAATAGACTTGAAATGGTGTATTGGACATTGATTTACACATCCTGTAATTAAAAAGTGGTTTTAACAATTGAAAAAAATATTATAGCAACTTCAAGTGCTCAGCTGTTCTCTGCTGTGCTCTACCATATTCTGGCGTACACTGGCGTGGTCTGGCGTGGTCTTGCTTGCTCTGGCGTGCATTGACGTGCTCTGGCGTGCTCTTGCGTGCACTGGCGTGCTCTGGTGTGAATTGGCGTGCACTGGCGTGCACTGGCGTGCTCTGGCGTGCACTGGCGTGCTTTGGCGTGCACTTGCGTGCTCTGGCGTGCACTGGCGTGCTCTGGCGTGCATTGACGTGCTCTTACGTGCACTGGCGTGCTCTGGCGTGCTCTGGTGTGAATTGTCGTGCTCTGGCGTGCACTGGCGTGCTCTGGTGTGAATTTGCGTGCTCTGGCGTGCATTGAATTGCTCTGGCGTGCACTGGCGTGCTCTGGCGTGCACTGGCGTGCTCTGAAGGGCACTGGCGTGCTCTGGCGTGCTTTGGTGTGAATTGGCGTGCTCTTGCGTGCACTGGCGTGCTCTGGCGTGCACTGGCTTGCTCTGGCGTGCACTGGCGTGCTCTGGCGTGCACTGGCGTGCTCTGGCGTGCACTGGCGTGCTCTGGCGTGCTCTGTCGTGCTCTGGCGTGCTCTGCTTTGCAGAACTCAAGTGCTTGACAATAGAAATCCACTACCCGACAATAGAACTCAAATAACTTGAATAATTTTCAAAAATTCAAGTGCTGTGATGTGCGTTTTTCTCAAACTTTTTGTTCGTGATTTGCTCTATAAATTTATTAATTAAATAGACTTGAAATGGTATATTGGACATTGATTTACACATCCTGTAATTAAAAAATGGTTTTAACAAGTGAAAAAAATATTATAGCAACTTCAAGTGCTGAGCTGTTCTCTGATGTGCTCTACCGTGCTCTGGCGTGCACTGGCGTGCACGGGCGTGCTCTGGCGTGCTCTGGCGTGCTCTGGCGTGCTCTGGCTTGCTCTGGCGTGCATTGACGTGCTCTGGCGTGCTCTGGCGTATACTGGCGTGCTCTGGTGTGAATTGGCGTGCACTGGCGTGCTCTGGCGTGCACTGGCGTGCTCTGGTGTGAATTGGCGTGCTCTGGCGTGCTCTGGCGTGCACTGGCGTGCTCTGGCGTGCTCTGCTATGCAGAACTCAAGTGCTTGACAATAGAAATCCACTACCCGACAATAGAACTCAAATAACTTGAATAATTTTTAAAAATTCAAGTGCTGTGATGTGCGTTTTTCTAAAACTTTTTGTTCATGATTAGCTCTATAAATTTATTGATTCAATAGACTTGAAATGGTGTATTGGACATTGATTTACACATCCTGTAATTAAAAAATGGTTTTAACAATTGAAAAAATATTATAGCAACTTCAAGTGCTCAGCTGTTCTCTGCTGTGCTCTACCATATTCTGGCGTACACTGGCGTGCTCTGGCGTGCTCTGGCTTGCTCTGGCGTGCATTGACGTGCTCTGGCGTGCTCTGGCGTGCACTGGCGTGCTCTGGTGTGAATTGGCGTGCACTGGCGTGCACTGGCGTGCTCTGGCGTGCACTGGCGTGCTTTGGCGTGCACTGGCGTGCTCTGGCGTGCACTGGCGTGCTCTGGCGTGCATTGACGTGCTCTTACGTGCACTGGCGTGCTCTGGCGTGCTCTGGTGTGAATTGTCGTGCTCTGTTGTGCACTGGCGTGCTCTGGTGTGAATTTGCGTGCTCTGGCGTGCACTGGCGTGCTCTGAAGGGCACTGGAGTGCAGTGGCGTGCACTGGCTTGCTCTGGCGTGAACTGGCGTGCTCTGGTGTGAATTGGCGTGCTCTGGCGTGCACTGGCGAGCTCTGTTGTGCACTGGCGTGCTCAGACGTGCATTGTCGTGCTCGTGCGTGCACTGGCGTGCTCTGGCGTGCACTGGCATTCTCTGGCGTGCATTGACGTGCTCGTGCGTGCACTGGCGTGCTCTGGCGTGCACTGGCTTGCTCTGGCGTGCACTGGCTTGCTCTGGCGTGCACTGGCGTGCTCTGGCGTGCTCTGTCGTGCTCTGGCGTGCTCTGTTTTGCAGAACTCAAGTGCATGACAATAGAAATTCACTACCCGACAATAGAACTCAAATAACTTGAATAATTTTCAAAAATTCAAGTGCTGTGATGTGCGTTTTTCTCAAACTTTTTGTTCATGATTTGCTCTATAAATTTATTGATTAAATAGACTTGAAATGGTGTATTGGACATTGATTTACACATCCTGTAATTAAAAAATGGTTTTAACAAGTGAAAAAAATATTATAGCAACTTCAAGTGCTGAGCTGTTCTCTGCTGTGCTCTACCGTATTCTGGCGTGCACCGGCGTGCTCTGGCGTGCTCTGGCGTGGTCTTGCTTGCTCTGGCGTGCATTGACGTGCTCTGGCGTGCTCTGGCGTGCACTGGCGTGCTCTGGTGTGAATTGGCGTGCTTTGGTGTGCACTGGCGTGCTCTGGCGTGCACTGGCGTGCACTGGCGTGCTCTGGCGTGCATTGACGTGCTCTTGCGTGCACTGGCGTGCTCTGGCGTGCACTGGCGTGCTTTGGCGTGCACTTGCGTGCTCTGGCGTGCACTGGCGTGCTCTGGCGTGCATTGACGTGCTCTTGCGTGCACTGGCGTGCTCTGGCGTGCTTTGGTGTGAATTGGCGTGCTCTTGCGTGCACTTGCGTGCTCTGGTGTGAATTGGCGTGCTCTGGCGTGCATTGAATTGCTCTGGCGTGCACTGGCGTGCTCTGGCGTGCACTTGAGTGCTCTGGCGTGCACTGGCGTGCTCTGGCGTGCACTGGCGTGCTCTGGCGTGCACTGGCGTGCTCTGGCAGGCTCTGGCGTGCTCTGACGGAAACTGGCGTGCTCTGGCGTGCACTGGCTTGCTCTGGCGTGCACTGGCGTGCTCTGGTGTGAATTGGCGTGCTCTGGCGTGCACTGGCGAGCTCTGTCGTGCACTGGCGTGCTCTGGCGTGCATTGACGTGCTCTGGCGTGCTCTGGCGTGCTCTGGCGTGCTCTGGCGTGCTCTGGCGTGCACTGGCTTGCTCTGGTGTGAATTGGCGTGCTCTGGCGAGCATTGACGTGCTCTGGCGTGCTCTGGCGTGCACTGGCGTGCACTGGCGTGCTCTGGCGTGCACTGGCATGCTCTGGCGTGCATTGACGTGCTCGTGCGTGCACTGGCGTGCTCTGGCGTGCACTAGCGTGCTCTGGCGTGCTCTGCTATGCAGATCTCAAGTGCTTGACAATAGAAATCCACTACCCGACAATAGAACTCAAATAACTTGAATAATTTTTAAAAATTCAAGTGCTGTGATGTGCGTTTTTCTCAAACTTTTTGTTCATGATTAGCTCTATAAATTTATTGATTCAATAGACTTAAAATGGTGTATTGTACATTGATTTACACATCCTGTAATTAAAAAATGGTTTTAACAATTGAAAAAAAATATTATAGCAACTTCAAGTGCTGAGCTGTTCTCTGCTGTTCTCTACCGTATTCTGGCGTGCACTGGCGTGCTCTGGCGTGCTCTGGCTTGCTCTGGCGTGCATTGACGTGCTGTGGCGTGCTCTGGCGTGCACTGGTGTGCTCTGGTGTGAATTGGCGTGCACTGGCGTGCACTGGCGTGCACTGGCGTGCTCTGGCGTGCACTGGCGTGCTTTGGCGTGCACTTTCGTGCTCTGGCGTGCACTGGCGTGCTCTGGCGTGCATTGACGTGCTCTTGCGTGCACTGGCGTGCTCTGGCGTACTCTGGTGTGAATTGGCGTGCTCTGGCGTGCACTGGCGTGCTCTGGTGTGAATTGGCGTGCTCTGGCGTGCACTGGCGAGCTCTGTCGTGCACTGGCGTGCTCTGGCGTGCATTTACGTGCTCTGGCGTGCACTGGCGTGCTCTGGCGTGCACTGGCGTGCTCTGGCGTGCACTGGCGTGCACTGGCGTGCTTTGGCGTGCACTGGCGTGCTCTGGCGTGCTCTGGCGTGCTCTGGCGTGCTCTGGCGTGCTCTGGCTTGCTCTGGCGTGCATTGACGTGCTCTGGCGTGCTCTGGCGTATACTGGCGTGCTCTGGTGTGAATTGGCGTGCACTGGCGTGCACTGGCGTGCTCTGGCGTGCACTGGCGTGCTTTGGCGTGCACTTGCGTGCTCTGGCGTGCACTGGCGTGCTCTGGCGTGCATTGACGTGCTCTTGCGTGCACTGGCGTGCTCTGTCGTGCTCTGTTGTGCTCTGGCGTGCTCTGCTATGCAGAACTCAAGTGCTTGACAATAGAAATCCACTACCCGACAATAGAACTCAAATAACTTGAATAATTTTTTAAAATTCAAGTGATGTGATGTGCGTTTTTCTAAAACTTTTTGTTCATGATTAGCTCTATAAATTTATTGATTCAATAGACTTGAAATGGTGTATTGGACATTGATTTACACATCCTGTAATTAAAAAATGGTTTTAACAATTGAAAAAAAATATTATAGCAACTTCAAGTGCTGAGCTGTTCTCTGCTGTGCTCTACCGTATTCTGGTGTGCACTGGCGTGCTCTGGCGTGCTCTGGCTTGCTCTGGCGTGCATTGACGTGCTCTGGCGTGCTCTGGCGTGCTCTTGCGTGCACTGGCGTGCTCTTTCGTGCACTGGCGTGCTCTGGTGTAAATTGGCGTTCACTGGCGTGCACTGGCGTGCTCTGGCGTGCACTGGCGTGCTTTGGCGTGCACTGGCGTGCTCTGGCGTGCACTGGCGTGCTCTGGCGTGCATTGACGTTCTCTTGCTTGCACTGGCGTGCTCTGGCGTGCTCTGGTGTGAATTGGCGTGCTCTGGCGTGCACTGGCGTGCTCTGGTGTAAATTGGCGTGCTCTGGCGTTCATTGAATTGCTTTGGCGTGCACTGGCGTGCTCTGGCGGACACTGGCGTGCTCTGACGGGCACTGGCGTGCACTGGCGTGCACTGGCTTGCTCTGGCGTGCACTGGCGTGCTCTGGTGTGAATTGGCGTGCTCTGGCGTGCACTAGCGAGCTCTGTCGTGCACTGGCGTGCTCTGGCGTCACTGGCGTGCACTGGCGTGCTCTGGCGTGCACTGGCGTGCTCTGGCGTGCACTGGCGTTCTCTGGCGTGCATGAACGTGCTCTGGTGTGAATTGGCGTGCTCTTGCGTGAACTGGCGTTCTCTGGCGTGCACTTGCATGCTCTTGCGTGTATTGACGTGCTCGTGCGTGCACTGGTGTGCTCTGGCGTGCACTGGCGTGCTCTGGCGTGCACTAACGTGCTCTGGCGTGCTCTGTCGTGCTCTGGCGTGCTCTGCTATGCAGAACTCAAGTGCTTGACAATAGAAATCCACTACCCGACAATAGAACTCAAATAACTTGAATAATTTTTAAAAATTCAAGAGCTGTGATGTGCGTTTTCTCAAACTTTTAGTTCATGATTTGCTCTATAAATTTATTGATTAAATAGACTTGAAATGGTGTATTGGACATTGATTTACACATCCTGTAATTAAAAAATGGTTTTAACAAGTGAAAAAAATATAATAGCAACTTCAAGTGCTGAGCTGTTCTCTGATGTGCTCTACCATGCTCTGGCGTGCACTGGCGTGCACTGGCGTGCTCTGGCGTGCTCTGGCGTGCTCTGGCGTGCTCTGGCGTGCTCTGGCTTGCTCTGGCGTGCATTGACGTGCTCTGGCGTGCTCTGGAGTATACTGGCGTGCTCTGGTGTGAATTGGCGTGCACTGGCGTGCTCTGGCGTGCATTGACGTGCTCTTGCGTGCACTGGCGTGCTCTGAAGTGCATTGAATTGCTCTGGCGTGCACTGGCGTGCTCTGCCGTGCACTGGCGTGCTCTGGCGTGCGTGCTCTGACGTGCACTGGCGTGCTCTGGTGTGCACTGGCGTGCTCTTTCGTGCACAGGCGTGCTTTGGCATGCACTTGCGTGCTCTGGCGTGCTCTGGCGTGCTCTGGCGTGCTCTGGCGTGCACTGGCGTGCTCTGGCGTTCTCTGGCGTGTACTGGCGTGCTCTGGCGTGCTCTGGCGTGCTCTTGCGTGCTCTGGTGTGAATTTGCGTGCTCTGGCGTGCACTGGCATGCTCTGGCGGGCACTGGCGTGCTCTGACGTGCACTGGCGTAATCTGGCGTGCACTGGCGTGCTTTGGCGTGCACTTGCGTGCTCTGGGGTGCACTGGCGTGCTCTGGCGTGCACTGGCGTGCTCTGGCGTGCACTGGCGTGCTCTGGCGTGCACTAGCGTGCTCTGGCGTGCACTGGCGTTCTCTGGCGTGCTCTGGCGTGCTCTGGCGTGCACTGGCATGCTCTGGTGTGAATTGGCGTGCTCTGGCGTGAATTGGCGTGCTCTGGCGTGCACTGGCGTGCTCTAGCGTGCACTGGCGTGCTCTGGTGTGCACTTGCGTGCTCTGGCGTGCACAGGCGTGCTTTGGCATGCACTTGCGTGCTCTGGCGTGCTCTGGCGTGCATTGAATTGCTCTGGCGTGCACTGGCGTGCTCTGGCGTGCACTGGCGTGCACTGGCGTGCTCTGGCGGGCACTGGCGTGCTCTGACGTGCACTGGCGTTCTCTGGTGTGCACTGGCGTGCTCTGGCGTGCACAGGCGTGCTTTGGCATGCACTTGCGTGCTCTGGCGTGCTCTGGCGTGCTCTGGCTTGCTCTGGCGTGCATTGAAGTGCTCTGGCGTCCACTGGCGTGCACTGGCGTGCTCTGGCGTGCACTGGCGTGCTCTGGCGTGCACTGGCGTGCTCTGGCGTTCTCTGGCGTGTACTGGCGTGCTCTGGCATGCTCTGGCGTGCTCTTGCGTGCTCTGGTGTGAATTTGCGTGCTCTGGCGTGCACTGGCGTACTCTGGTGTGAATTGGCGTGCTCTGGCGTGCACTGGCGTGCTCTGGCGTGCACTGGCGTGCTCTGGAGTGCTCTGGTGTGAATTGGCGTGCTCTGGCGTGCACTCGCGTGCTCTGGCGTGCATGAACGTGCTCTGGAGTGAATTGGCGTGCTCTTGCGTGAACTGGCGTTCTCTGGCGTGCACTTGCATGCTCTGGCGTGTATTGACGTGCTCGTGCGTGCACTGGCGTGCTCTGGCGTGCACTGGCGTGCTCTGGCGTGCACTAACGTGCTCTGGCGTGCTCTGTCGTGCTCTGGCGTGCTCTGCTATGCAGAACTCAAGTGCTTGACAATAGAAATCCACTACCCGACAATAGAACTCAAATAACTTGAATAATTTTTAAAAATTCAAGTGCTGTGATGTGCGTTTTTCTCAAACTTTTTGTTCATGATTTGCTCTATAAATTTATTGATTAAATAGACTTGAAATGGTGTATTGGACATTGATTTACACATCCTGTAATTAAAAAATGGTTTTAACAAGTGAAAAAAATATTATAGCAACTTCAAGTGCTGAGCTGTTCTCTGATGTGCTCTACCGTGCTCTGGCGTGCACTGGCGTGCACTGGCGTGCTCTGGCGTAATCTGGCGTGCTCTGGCTTGCTCTGGCGTGCATTGACGTGCTCTGGCGTGCTCTGGCGTATACTGGCGTGCTCTGGTGTGAATTGGCGTGCACTGGCGTGCACTGGCGTGCACTGGCGTGCTCTGGCGTGCACTGGCGTGCTTTGGCGTGCACTTGCGTGCTCTGGTGTGCACTGGCGTGCTCTGGCGTGCATTGACGTGCTCTTGCGTGCACTGGCGTGCTCTGAAGTGCATTGAATTGCTCTGGCGTGCACTGGCGTGCTCTGGCGGGCACTGGCGGGCACTGGCGTGCTCTGGCGGGCACTGGCGTGCTCTGGCGTGCACTGGCGTGCTCTGGCGTGCACAGGCGTGCTTTGGCATGCACTTGCGTGCTCTGGCGTGCTCTGGCTTGCTCTGGCGTGCATTGAAGTGCTCTGGCGTGCACTGGCGTGCACTGGCGTCCACTGGCGTTCTCTGGCGTGCACTGGCGTGCTCTGGCGTGCTCTGGCGTGTACTGGCGTGCTCTGGCGTGCTCTGGCGTGCTCTTGCGTGCTCTGGTGTGAATTTGCGTGCTCTGGCGTGCACTGGCGTACTCTGGTGTGAATTGGCGTGCTCTGGCGTGCACTGGCGTGCTCTGGCGTGCACTGGCGTGCTCTGGAGTGCTCTGGTGTGAATTGGCGTGCTCTGGCGTGCACTGGCGTGCTCTGGTGTGAATTGGCGTGCTCTGGGGTGCATTGAATTGCTCTGGCGTGCACTGGCGTGCTCTGGCGTGCACTGGCGTGCTCTGGCGTGCACTGGCGTGCTCTGGCGGGCACTGGCGTGCTCTGGCGTGCTTTGGCGTGCACTGGCGTGCACTGGCGTTTACTGGCGTGCTCTGGCGTGCTCTGTCGTGCTCTGACGTGCTCTGCTATGCAGAACTCAAGTGCTTGACAATAGAAATCCACTACCCGACAATAGAACTCAAATAACTTGAATAATTTTTTAAAATTCAAGTGATGTGATGTGCGTTTTTCTCAAACTTTTTGTTCATGATTTGCTCTATAAATTTATTGATTAAATAGACTTGAAATGGTGTATTGGACATTGATTTACACATCCTGTAATTAAAAAATGGTTTTAACCAGTGAAAAAAATATTATAGCAACTTCAAGTGCTGAGCTGTACTCTGATGTGCTCTACCGTGCTCTGGCGTGCACTGGCGTGCACTGGCGTGTTCTGGCGTAATCTGGCGTGCTCTGGCTTGCTCTGGCGTGCATTGACGTGCTCTGGCGTGCTCTGGCGTATACTGGCGTGCTCTGGTGTGAATTGGTGTGCACTGGCGTGCACTGGCATGCTCTGGCGTGCACTGGCGTGCTTTGGCGTGCACTTGCGTGCTCTGGTGTGCACTGGCGTGCTCTGGCGTGCATTGACGTGCTCTTGCGTGCACTGGCGTGCTCTGAAGTGCATTGAATTGCTCTAGCGTGCACTGGCGTGCTCTGGCGGGCACTGGCGTGCTCTGGCGGGCACTGGCGTGCTCTGGCGGGCACTGGCGTGCTCTGGTGTGCACTGGCGTGCTCTGGCGTGCACAGGCGTGCTTTGGCATGCACTTGCGTGCTCTGGCGTGCTCTGGCTTGCTCTGGCGTGCATTGAAGTGTTCTGGCGTGCACTGGCGTGCACTGGCGTTCTCTGGCGTGCACTGGCGTGCTCTGGCGTGCTCTAGCGTGTACTGGCGTGCTCTGGCGTGCTCTGGCGTGCTCTTGCGTGCTCTGGTGTGAATTGGCGTGCTCTGGCGTGCACTGGCGTTTACTGGCGTGCTCTGGCGTGCTCTGTCGTGCTCTGACGTGCTCTGCTATGCAGAACTCAAGTGCTTGACAATAGAAATCCACTACCCTACAAAAGAACTCAAATAACTTGAATAATTTTTTAAAATTCAAGTGATGTGATGTGCGTTTTTCTAAAACTTTTTGTTCATGATTAGCTCTATAAATTTATTGATTCAATAGACTTGAAATGGTGTATTGGACATTGATTTACACATCCTGTAATTAAAAAATGGTTTTAACAATTGAAAAAAAATATTATAGCAACTTCAAGTGCTGAGCTGTTCTCTGCTGTGCTCTACCGTATTCTGGTGTGCACTGGCGTGCTCTGGCTTGCTCTGGCGTGCATTGACGTGCTCTGGCGTGCTCTTGCGTGCACTGGCGTGCTCTTGCGTGCAATGGCGTGCTCTGGTGTAAACTGGCGTGCACTGGCGTGCACTGGCGTGCTCTGGCGTGCACTGGCGTGCTTTGGCGTGCACTTGCGTGCTCTGGCGTGCACTGGCGTGCTCTGGCGTGCATTGACGTGCTCTTGCGTGCACTGGCGTGCTCTGGCGTGCTCTGGTGTGAATTGGCGTGCTCTGGTGTAAATTGGCGTGCTCTGGCGTTCATTGAATTGCTCTGGCGTGCACTGGCGTGCTCTGGCGGACACTGGCGTGCTCTGACGGGCACTGGCGTGCTCTGACGGGCACTGGCGTGCTCTGGCGTGCACTGGCTTGCTCTGGCATGCACTGGCGTGCTCTGGTGTGAATTGGCGTGCTCTGGCGTGCACTAGCGAGCTCTGTCGTGCACTGGCGTGCTCTGGCGTGCATTGACGTGCTCTGTCGTGCACTGGCGTGCTCTGGCATGCACTAGCGTGCTCTGGCGTGCACTGGCGTGCTCTGGCGTGCATGAACGTGCTCTGGTGTGAATTGGCGTGAACTGGCGTGAAGTGGCGTTCTCTGGCGTGCACTGGCATGCTCTGGCGTGTATTGACGTGCTCGTGCGTGCACTGGCGTGCTCTGGCGTGCACTAACGTGCTCTGGCGTGCTCTGTCGTGCTCTGGCGTGCTCTGCTATGCAGAACTCAAGTGCTTGACAATAGAAATCCGCTACCCGACAATAGAACTCAAATAACTTGAATAATTTTTAAAAATTCAAGTGCTGTGATGTGCGTTTTTCTCAAACTTTTTGTTCATGATTTGCTCTATAAATTTATTGATTAAATAGACTTGAAATGGTGTATTGGACATTGATTTACACATCCTGTAATTAAAAAATGGTTTTAACAAGTGAAAAAAATATTATAGCAACTTCAAGTGCTGAGCTGTTCTCTGATGTGCTCTACCGTGCTCTGGCGTGCACTGGCGTGCACTGGCGTGCTCTGGAGTGCTCTGGCGTGCTCTGGCGTGCTCTGGCTTGCTCTGGCGTGCATTGACGTGCTCTGGCGTGCTCTGGAGTATACTGGCGTGCTCTGGTGTGAATTGGCGTGCACTGGCGTGCACTGGCGTGCACTGGCGTGCTCTGGCGTGCTCTGGCGTGCTCTGGCGTGCTCTGGCTTGCTCTGGCGTGCATTGACGTGCTCTGGCGTGCTCTGGAGTATACTGGCGTGCTCTGGTGTGAATTGGCGTGCACTGGCGTGCACTGGCGTGCACTGGCGTGCATTGGCGTGCACTGGCGTGCTTTGGCGTGCACTGGCGTGCTCTGGCGTGCATTGACGTGCTCTTGCGTGCACTGGCGTGCTCTGAAGTGCATTGAATTGCTCTGGCGTGCACTGGCGTGCTCTGCCGTGCACTGGCGTGCTCTGGCGTGCAATGGCGTGCTCTGACGTGCACTGGCGTGCTCTGGTGTGCACTGTCGTGCTCTGGCGTGCACAGTTGTGCTTTGGCATGCACTTGCGTGCTCTGGCGTGCTCTGGCGTGCTCTGGCGTGCTCTGGCGTGCTCTGGCGTGCTCTGGCGTGCACTGGCGTGCTCTGGCGTGCACTGGCGTGCTCTGGCGTTCTGTGGCGTGTACTGGCGTGCTCTGGCGTGCTCTTGCGTGCTCTGGTGTGAATTTGCGTGCTTTGGCATGCACTTGCGTGCTCTGGCGTGCTCTGGCTTGCTCTGGCGTGCATTGAAGTGCTCTGGCGTGCTCTGGCGTCCACTGTCGTCCACTGGCGTTCTCTGGCGTGCACTGGCGTGCTCTGGCGTGCTCTGGCGTTTACTGGCGTGCTCTGGCGTGCTCTGGCGTGCTCTGGCGTGCTCTGCTATGAAGAACTCAAGTGCTTGACAATAGAAATCCACTACCCGACAATAGAACTCAAATAACTTAAATAATTTTTAAAACTTCAAGTGCTGTGATGTGCGTTTTTCTCAAACTTTTTGTTCATGATTTGCTCTATAAATTTATTGATTAAATAGACTTGAAATGGTGTATTGGACATTGATTTACACATCCTGTAATTAAAAAATGATTTAAACAAGTGAAAAAAGTATTATAGCAACTTCAAGTGCTGAGCTGTTCTCTGCTGTGCTCTACCGTGCTCTGGCGTGCACTGGCGTGCTCTGGCGTGCTCTGGCGTGCTCTGGCTTGCTCTGGCGTGCATTGACGTACTCTGGCGTGCTCTGGCGTGCACTGGCGTGCTTTTAAGTGCACTGGCGTGCTCTGGCGTGCATTGACGTGCTCTTGCGTGCACTGGCGTGCTCTGGCGTGCTCTGGTGTGAATTGGCGTGCTCTTGCGTGCACTGGCGTGCTCTGGTGTGAATTGGCGTGCTCTGGGGTGCATTGAATTGCTCTGGCGTGCACTGGCGTGCTCTGGCGGGCACTGGCGTGCTCTGACGTGCACTGGCGTGCTCTGGCGTGCACTGGCGTGCTTTGGCGTGCACTTGCGTGCTCTGGCGTGCTCTGGCGTGCTCTGGCTTGCTCTGGCGTGCAATGAAGTTCTCTGGCGTGCACTGGCGTGCACTGGCGTGCACTGGCGTGCTCTGGCGTGCACTGGCGTGCACTGGCGTGCTCTGGCGTGCACTGGCGTGCTCTGGCGTGCATTGAAGTGCTCTGGCGTGCACTGGCGTTCTCTGGCGTGCACTGGCGTGCTCTGCCGTGCTCTTGCGTGCTCTGGTGTGAATTGGCGTGCTCTGGCGTGCTCTGCCGTGCTCTTGCGTGCTCTGGTGTGAATTGGCGTGCACTGGCGTGCTCTGGCGTGCACTGGCGTGCTCTGGTGTGAATTGGCGTGCACTGGCGTGCTCTGGCGTGCACTGGCGTGCTCTGGTGTGAATTGGCGTGCTCTGGCGTGTTCTGGCGTGCACTGGTGTGCTCTGGTGTGAATTGGCGTGCACTGGCGTGCACTGGCGTGCTCTGGCGTGCACTGGCGTGCTTTGGCGTGCACTTTCGTGCTCTGGCGTGCACTGGCGTGCTCTGGCGTGCATTGACGTGCTCTTGCGTGCACTGGCGTGCTCTGGCGTACTCTGGTGTGAATTGGCGTGCTCTGGCGTGCACTGGCGTGCTCTGGTGTGAATTGGCGTGCTCTGGCTTGCACTGGCGAGCTCTGTCGTGCACTGGCGTGCTCTGGCGTGCATTTACGTGCTCTGGCGTGCACTGGCGTGCTCTGGCGTGCACTGGCGTGCTCTGGCGTGCACTGGCGTGCACTGGCGTGCTCTGGCGTGCACTGGCGTGCTCTGGCGTGCTCTGGCGTGCTCTGGCGTGCTCTGGCGTGCTCTGGCTTGCTCTGGCGTGCATTGACGTGCTCAGGCGTGCTCTGGCGTATACTGGCGTGCTCTGGTGTAAATTGGCGTGCACTGGCGTGCTCTGGCGTGCATTTACGTGCTCTGGCGTGCTCTGGCGTGCTCTTGCGTGCTCTGGCGTGCACTGGCGTGCTCTGACGTGCATTGACGTGCTCTTGCGTGCACTGGCGTGCTCTGTCGTGCTCTGTTGTGCTCTGGCGTGCTCTGCTATGCAGAACTCAAGTGCTAGACAATAGAAATCCACTACCCGACAATAGAACTCAAATAACTTGAATAATTTTTTAAAATTCAAGTGATGTGATGTGCGTTTTTCTAAAACTTTTTGTTCATGATTAGCTCTATAAATTTATTGATTCAATAGACTTGAAATGGTGTATTGGACATTGATTTACACATCCTGTAATTAAAAAATGGTTTTAACAATTGAAAAAAAATATTATAGCAACTTCAAGTGCTGAGCTGTTCTCTGCTGTGCTCTTCCGTATTCTGGTGTGCACTGGCGTGCTCTGGCGTGCTCTGGCTTGCTCTGGCGTGCATTGACGTAATCTGGCGTGCTCTGGCGTGCTCTTGCGTGCACTGGCGTGCTCTTTCGTTCACTGGCGTGCACTGGCGTGCTCTGGCGTGCTCTGGCGTGCACTGGCGTGCTCTGGTGTGAATTGGAGTGCACAGACGTGCACTGGGGTGCACTGGCGTGCACTGGCGTGCTTTGGCGTGCACTTGCGTGCTCTGGCGTGCACTGGCGTGCTCTGGCGTGCATTGACGTGCTCTTACGTGCACTGGCGTGCTCTGGCGTGCTCTGGTGTGAATTGTCGTGCTCTGGCGTGCACTGGCGTGCTCTGGTGTGAATTTGCGTGCTCTGGCGTGCATTGAATTGCTCTGGCGTGCACTGGCGTGCTCTGGCGTGCACTGGCGTGCTCTGAAGGGCACTGGCGTGCTCTGGCGTACACTGGCTTGCTCTGGCGTGCACTGGCGTGCTCTGGTGTGAACTGGCGTGCTGTGGCGTGCACTGGCGAGCTCTGTCGTGCACTGGCGTGCTCAGGCGTGCATTGACGTGCTCGTGCGTGCACTGGCGTGCTCTGGCGTGCACTGGCATGCTCTGGCGTGAATTCACGTGCTCGTGCGTGCACTGGCGTGCTCTGGCGTGCATTGCGTGCTCGTGCGTGCACTGGCTTGCTCTTGCGTGCACTGGCGTGCACTGGCGTGCACTGGCGTGCTCTGGCGTGCTCTGTCGTGCTCTGTCGTGCTCTGCTTTGCAAAACTCAAGTGCTTGACAATAGAAATCCACTACCCGACAATAGAACTCAAATAACTTGAATAATTTTCAAAAATTCAAGTGCTGTGATGTGCGTTTTCTCAAACTTTTTGTTCATGATTTGCTCTATAAATTTATTAATTAAATAGACTTGAAATGGTATATTGGACATTGATTTACACATCCTGTAATTAAAAAATGGTTTTAACAAGTGAAAAAAATATTATAGCAACTTCAAGTGCTGAGCTGTTCTCTGATGTGCTCTACCGTGCTCTGGCGTGCACTGGCGTGCACGGGCGTGCTCTGGCGTGCTCTGGCGTGCTCTGGCTTGCTCTGGCGTGCATTGACGTGCTCTGGCGTGCTCTGGCGTATACTGGCGTACTCTGGTGTGAATTGGCGTGCACTGGCGTGCACTGGCGTGCTCTGGCGTGAACTGGCGTGCTTTGGCGTGCACTTGCGTGCTCTGGTGTGCACTGGCGTGCTCTGGCGTGCATTGACGTGCTCTTGCGTGCACTGGCGTGCTCTGGCGTGCTCTGGTGTGAATTGGCGTGCTCTGGCGTGCACTGTTTTGCTCTGGTGTGAATTGGCGTGCTCTGGCGTGCATTGACGTGCTGTGGCGTGCTGTGGCGTGCTCTGGTGTGAATTGGCGTGCTCTGGCGTGCACTGGCGTGCACTGGCGTGCAGTGGCGTGCTCTGGTGTGAATTGGCGTGCTCTTGCGTGCACTGGCGTGCTCTTTTGTGCACTGGCGTGCTCTTGCGTGCACTGGCGTGCTCTGGTGTTAATTGGCGTGCTCTGGCGTGCTCTGGCGTGCACTGGCGTGCTCTTGCGTGCACTGCTGTGGTCTGGCGTGCATTGACGTGCTCTGGCGTGCACTGGCGTGCTCTGGCGTGCTCTGGCGTGCTCTAGCTTGCTCTGGCGTGCATTGACGTGCTCTGGCGTGCACTGGCGTGCGCTGGCGAGCTCTGGCGTGCACTGGCCTGCTCTGGTGTGAATTGGCGTGCACTGGCGTGCATTGGCGTGCTCTGGCGTGCATTGGCGTGCTTTGGCGTTCACTTGCGTGCTCTGGCGTGCACTGGCGTGCTCTGGCGTCATTGACGTGCTCTTGCGTGCACTGGCGTGCTCTGGCGTGCACTGGCGTGCTCTGGCGTGCTCTGCTATGCAGATCTCAAGTGCTTGACAATAGAAATCCACGAAAAAAATATTATAGCAACTTCAAGTGCTGAGCTGTTCTCTGCTGTGCTCTACCGTATTCTGGCGTGCACCGGCGTGCTCTGGCGTGGTCTGGCGTGGTCTGGCTTGCTCTGGCGTGCATTGACGTGCTCTGGCGTGCTCTGGCGTGCACTGGCGTGGTCTGGTGTGAATTGGCGTGCACTGGCGTGCACTGGCGTGCACGGGCGTGCACTGGCGTGCTCTGGCGTGCACTTGCATGCTCTGGCGTGCACTGGCGTGCTTTGGCGTGTACTGGCGTGCTCCGGCTTGCACTTGCGTGCTCTGGTGTGAATTGGCGTGCTCTGGCGTGCACTGGCGTGCTCTGGCGTGCTCTGCTATGAAGAACTCAAGTGCTTGACAATAGAAATCCACTACCCGACAATAGAACTCGAATAACTTAAATAATTTTTAAAACTTCAAGTGCTGTGATGTGCGTTTTTCTAAAACTTTTTGTTCATGATTTGCTCTATAAATTTATTGATTCAATAGACTTGAAATGGTGTACTGGACATTGATTTACACATCCTGTAATTAAAAAATGGTTTTAACAAGTGAAAAAAATATTATAGCAACTTCAAGTGCTGAGCTGTTCTCTAATGTGTTCTACCGTGCTCTGGCGTACAATGGCGTACTCTGGCTTGCTCTGGCGTGCATTGACATGCTCTGGCGTGCACTGGCGTGCACTGGCGTGCTCTGGCGTGCACTGGCGTGCTTTGGCGTGCACTTGTGTGCTCTGGCGTGCACTGGCGTGCTCTGGCGTGCACTGGCCAGCTCTTGCGTGCACTGGCGTGCCCTTGCGTGCACTGGCGTGCTCTTGCGTGCACTGGCGTGCTCTGGTGTGAAATGGCGTGCTTTGGCGTGCTCTGTCGTGCTCTGGCGTGCTCTGCTATGCAGAAAACAAGTGCTTGACAATAGAAATCCACTACCCAACAATAGAACTCAAATAACTTGATGATTTTTTAAAATGCAAGTGCTGTGATGTGCGTTTTTCTAAAACTTTTTGTTCATGATTTTGTAAAGGTTGACCCAACACAATCATTGTGTCACCGATACGAAGAACTTAAATACTATGAGGCGACTTTACTCACAATGTCAAAGTGAAGTGTCTAAGACCGACGGGAATAATTAAGGCTAAACAATGTATTGATAACGGACAGATCATACAATAAGGTGAACTAATAATATTAAAAAATGAGACGATAAATAATTGAGACAATACTACTTGTATGGAGAAAATGTGGTAGCGGGCTGAGCGGTTAGGCTTGTCGAGAAACGGCAAGTTTCGAGGTACAGTTGAAAAATGGCACTTAGCTTAAATAACAGGAACTGAGCACAAGGGAAAATATAACTAATACAATACCAAAAAGGAGAGTGCGACTGGAACACAATGGTAGTGTGAATGCCGTGGGAGAATGCAGTGCAGAATAACATTTACATACAGTTTTTATACTAATTCTGGCTGCACGGTTAGCATAGGCCTAGAGAGGAAGTATAGGGAGCAGACATGTTTAGGCCTAGAGAGGATAGTATAGGGAAACGTGAGCAGACACGTTAAAACATGGTCAGAGCGGAGACGGACGAAAAGGGAGTTTGTTATTGAAAAGCGTTGAAGGAAAAAGGAAAATATATTTATATAGTGTCATAAAAGATAAAAGTACGCCTAAAGTTAATATAGCAAAAAGGGAAAGGGGATAGTAAAAAGGGAAAGGGATGGTGCGAGTTGGCGGCAGAGATGGGGAGAGTTGGCGGCAGATGGGGCACGTTGGCGGCAGAGATGGGGCGAGTTGGCGGCAGATTCAAATAGTAGCAGCCTCCTCTGGTATGAGATGGAGTATAGCGGAAGCGACATCTAGTAGTCGACGTTAGAGATTGTCATGTAGAAAGGGAAAGTAACAGAAAAACGGGAGTCGACCGAGCGTTCTGTTACATCTCTCCCGGCCCTATGAGATTACGTCACGGAATCTAAACATCAGACGGATCGTATTCGGAATGATTCTGATCATCATCCAAATAGTAAGATCCTTTGAAGTGGTCAAATTTTTCTCTTAAATATTGCAGCAGTCTCAAAAATAAGGGCACAAATTAGAGTGACGATAAGAAGGAAGAGACGGAAATTCCCAAAAGCTGTGTTGGTTTTTTCAATCGCCGTAACAATGATGTTGGATGCACCAATGGTAGTATCTTGTGAAGGTCCTTTTGCAGAATGTTCGTTGATTGAGGCCGTCAGGTCGGCTATGATATCCATTGGGCTGGTCTGTGAGTCAGCATACGCAGGATTTGAACGTTGATGATATTCGAAGAAAGTAACATCAGTGTAGCGAAAAGCGTCTGCCAAATCACGTCGAGGAACGACGAGAGAAGTATCAACAGGCTCCCAAGTATTATTGCGGAAGGCGTGGAGACGATCATTAAAATTCACTGTCCCGCTAGTTCAATAACAAGAAGTGAAATTTGTCAGTTCCCATCCGGTCCGGCTGACGGTGAAATTTTTTGAAGCGAGGCTGTGCGCCACAAATAGTGATTTCAGTAGTAAATTTGACAGGAATGGGTGTGCACTGAATAGCAGACACATCCGGTGCTGTTAGCACTACTTGCGCATGTTTGATGTGATGTTGTTCTTCGGATGATGCGAATTAAATCGTTTTCTTTGATGAACAGTTAATAATGATGAGGAGCAACATGATTTGGGATTAATGGAATACGCGTTTAACATATGCAGCGTAGTTGTAAGTAAAGGAATTTTAAGTATAGGAATAAGTAATAATAAATAAGTAAGTTAAAAATAGTAAGAGGAAGGGGGCGGGGAAGAGAGCCGTCAAAAGAACAAGGCGAAAAAAAGGACATATTTTTATCATAGAAAAAAAAGTGAAAGGTATAATTAACACTATATTGAGGACACCTGGCTGTTTCCTTTCCCCCAAAAATGTTTTACCAAAATACGGAAGAGAAAAATAAAGAAGGTAAAAAGGCAATTGTCTGGGGAGTTGGACATTTTTTCCGCGAACTTATCGGTGGATGATGGGAGGGTGTAGGAAGTAAACAATATACCGATGGGACATATGGATTTTAGTATCTTTTCGGCTTTCGACGAGTGGAGGAGTGTGTTGAGAGATGTGGAAAAAGGTGCATATAAATATATATCCACCCAAAAGATTACAAAGAGAAAAATGTTTCCAAGTTCATTGACGTGATTTGTGTGAAAGTGATATGTGAATATATGAGATTGCATGCATAGGAGGGTGTTTTTTTTATTGTTTTTTTTTTTGATTTGTTTCGTTTGGTCAGGTATCGCTATGCATTTGATTGTAAATGGCAAGTATACATACATTTTTTGTTGTTGTTTGCTATTTGTTTTAAATATATTTTGATTATTCTTTTTACTTTAATCATTTTTTTTTCTACTGTTTCTTTTTTTTTGTTTTCTTTTTTTATGATAAAATAATACCCTGATAAGCTACAAGTTAAATCTACACCAAATTTAATAATTTTTTACAAATTCAAATTTTGAAGCACTTAGCAACTGGGTCAATCCAGCCGAAATCAACGAATCGTTGGCGCGCTCATATTTTATAATTTAGCGAAATTTGGACAGTAGGTTTATACTGTCGAAAATAACTTATGTTCCAAATTTCGTCCATTTTGGACGATTAGTTTTTAAAATACGGCAAAATGAAAATTCGTTTTTTTCATTTTGCCGTAGTCCTGTTAGCCCCGTTAGCCTGGGGGAATAAAGGGGTTGAGATCGGCGACAGGAAAGAGCTGAAGCTCCGCCTCTCAAGGTCGAAAGGGACTGAAATAACGCCATTTTTCGTCAAAAACCTTAAAACTAAACTAATTAAAAGATAGAAAAGCAAGCTTATCAGCTCGCCGCGAAGGGATAGTCGTAAGCCAGTTGAAAACTGTCTTAAATGACAAATTCAGGGCCTATTGTTAAGTCGGAATTATCCACAATTCACACTTTTCTTCACAGAATTTTTGGTTTTAAAACGGGATTTTTCTGTTACAGTCCAATATCCTTGCAAGTTATTTACGTTTAGTTTGCTCAACTCATATGTTCATATTTTTACACATAAAGTTCAATGATTGAATTTTAAACATGACCATCATTTATTTTTATTACTGCAAAACTTAAATACAAATCTGGTTATTGCGTCATGGTTGGGTCATCAAAGATTGCGTCATCACGGCGATGCTATGGACATCTGGTGGTGATTTATTTGGGCGGCATATATTCGTAATATTATTTTACTCATGTTTAACCATACATTACGAATCTATTTCAATAAAAAATATTCGACGAAAAGGATTAATTTTAAACTTAACACGTTTAGTAAATGACAAGCTTACACATGTAGTGGAAACTGGAATTTAAACCTAAGGAGAAAAAGTTGTAGTCGCCAACGCCAGATGTCTCTAGTCGTTAAACAATTATTTTAGCAGTTTTTCATTAATTACGGGAGAACCAATTAAGTAAATGAAATTATTTTTGTTCTGGTCGCACCACATATTTTTTGTCTAATTTTTAAAACCAAAAAGTCTGAAATGTGTCGTAAAACGCCCGAGCTATGAAGCGTTACATACAGACACACATACAGACACACATACAGACAAAGTGACATGGCTTTTTTTTTTTCTGCGTATGCGATTATTAGCTTCGCCCTTCGGGCTCGCAATCAAATCAACGAGAGATAACACCTCTCTCATTTTTATATATAATATAAAAGAATATCTCCTCTATATAATTGTGAAAACGGCTTGTTAAAATTTTTGCAGCCGGGGGAGATATTGATTTTTGAAGAGGGGAGGGTATAAAAACTTTGCCCTGAAAATAGTAGCCTTAAACTAAAAAAAAAAAAAAAAAATTAAACCAAAAGATAGCCCGTGAAAATCTGATTAAAAAAGATGTATTTAAAAAACATAGTTTTGCAAACAATGGGTCTACAAATTGAAAAAACAAAAAACGCACGGGAAAAATGGACTACGGCAAAATGAAAAAAACAAATTTTCATTTTGCCGTATTTTAAAAACTAATCGTCCAAAATGGACAAAATTTGGAACATAAGTTATTTTCGACAGTATAAACCTACTGTCCAAATTTCGCTAAATGATAAAATATGAGCGCGCCAACGATTCGTTGATTTCGGCTGGATTGACCCAACTGAGTTATAATTTACTGGCTTAGCACATAGCAAAAAAGTGCAAAACCCAGTAATGGATTGTTTCTTTTTGATTTTTTTTTTAAATTCTGTTAGTTCTGGTATTTGTTAGTTCTAGTTTTTCTGTTTTTTAGAAGTTATTTTTTTTTGTTGAAATGGTTTTTGACTGATATTTTTTCTTATATATGGGCCGTGAATACCCGACTACAGGAAAAGAGAATTTTTTTTTTCACTTCATTCTTTCAAAAGTATGCATATTGATTCTATTTTTTTTTTGTGAAGAACTATACTGAACATATCTTTGTAATACATTTTTTTTCTAAACTTCCGCAATTAAACGCGATTTCGGCTTGATAGCCGACCTCGGTCGTAAACGCGGACGTTCAATAGGGTTTGGAATATTTTCGTTATTGTTAATAATTGTGACGACGGGAGATAAGGGACGGGGGTGAGGTATGTTTACGGGTGGGTTATCAAATTCTATTTCGTCCTGATTGAAAAGAGGAATATCTACGTCGTCGTTTAGCTCGACTGAAATATCATTACTAGGTATATTAATTACAGGGGGATTGAAATCAAGAGCAGGTTAAATGGTAAGGTCTCACGGTTTAAGTCTATTACTATGCACAAGTTTAATTTGAAATGAACTATCAGTTATTTCGACTGTATGATTATTATTTACTTTGATAACTCTGTACGGGCCCTTAAATTTGGAAGTAAATTTTTTATTATCGACTTTTTTTACTTCCCTTATATCTAGTAAAACTATATCGCCCGGTTTGTAATTATGAAGTAAAGCCCGCTTATTGTACTGCTCTCTTTGTCGTTCCCGCGCTTTTACATTATATTCATGCGCCCTTTGAAAACTATAGCGGAGTCTTTCCAAAAGGGAATCGACGTAATTAGAGGAGGGGACTGGTTCTGGGACCACCCATAAAATTTTATTAATGGGAAAGTTGACATCGCGACCAAAACACATGTAATACGGGCTCTCATTTGTAGAAGAATGTATTGATGAACGGTATGCAAAGCATACTTCACCCAACACATCCTCCCAATTTTCATGCTGCCCGTCAACTAATTCTTTTCGTCTACTTTTCAACTAACATTGTCGTCATAGTATGATTAAAACGCTCGGTTTCCCCATTACTAGCTGGGTTATAAGATGTAGTAAAACGTTGTTCAATATTTAACTTTTGACAAAAGTATTTCATTAATTTAGTGGCGCCAGTGCACGCCAGAGCACGTCAATGCACGCCAGAGCACGCCAGTGCACGCCAGAGCACGCAGGTGCACGCCAAAGCACGCCAGTGCACGCCAGTGCACACCAGAGCACGCCAGAGCCCGCCAGTGCACGCCAGAGCACGCCAATTCACACCAGAGCACGCCAGTGCACGCCAGAGCACGCCAATTCACACCACAGCACGCCAGTGGACGCCAGAGCACGCCAGTGCACGCCAGAGCACGCCAGTGCACGCCAGAGCATGCCAATGCACACCAGAGCACGCCAGTGCACGCCAGAGCACGCCAGTGCACGCCAGAGCCCGCCAGTGCACGCCAGAGCACGCCAATTCACACCAGAGCACGTCAATGCACGCCAGAGCACGCCAGTGCACGCCAGTGCACGCCAGTGCACGCCAGTGCACGCCAGTGCACGCCAGTGCACGCCAGTGCACGCCAATTCACACCAGAGCACGCCAGTGAACGCCAAAGCACGCCAGTGCACGCCAGAGCACGCCAGTGCACGCAAGAGCACGCCAGAGCAATTCAATGCACGCCAGAGCACGCCAATTCACACCAGAGCACGCCAGTGCACGCCAGAGCACGCCAATGCACACCAGAGCACGCCATTGCACGCCAGAGCACGCCAGTGCACGCAAGAGCACGTCAATGCACGCCAGAGCACGCCAGTTAGAGCACGCAAGTGCACGCCAGTGCACGCCAGTGCACGCCAGATCACGTCAATGCACGCCAGAGCAAGCCAGAGCACGCCAGTGTACGCCAGAGCACGCCAGTGCACGCCAGTGCACGCCAGAGCACGCCAGTGCACGCCAGTGCACGCCAATTAACACCAGAGCACGCCAGTGCACGCCAGTGCACGCAAGAGCACGCCAGTGCACGCCAGTGCACGCCAGTGCACGCCAGAGCACGTCAATGCACGCCAGAGCAAGCCAGAGCACGCCAGAGCACAACAGAGCACGGTAGAGCACAGCAGAGAACAGCTCAGCACTTGAAGTTGCTATAATACTTTTTTCACTTGTTTAAATCATTTTTTAATTACAGGATGTGTAAATCAATGTCCAATACACCATTTCAAGTCTATTTAATCAATAAATTTATAGAGCAAATCATGAACAAAAAGTTTGAGAAAAACACACATCACAGCACTTGAATTTTTAAAAATTATTCAAGTTATTTGAGTTTTTTGTCGGGTAGTGGATTTCTATTGTCAGGAACTTGAGTTCTGCATAGCAGAGCACGCAAGAGCACGATTGAGCACGCCAGTGCACGCAAGAGCACGTCAATGCACGCCAGAGCACGACAGTGCACGCCAGAGCACGCCAGTGCACGCCAAAGCAAACCAGTGCTAGCCAGTGCACGCCAGTGCGCGCCAGTGCACGCCAATTCACAACAGAGCACGCCAGTGCACGCCAGTGCACGCCAGAGCACGCCAGTGCACGCCAAAGCACGCCAGTGCACGCTAGAGCAACTCAATGCACGCCAGAGCACGCCAGTGCACGCTAGAGCAATTCAATGCACGCCAGAGCACGCCAGTGCACGCCACAGCACGCCAGTTCACGCCAGAGCACGCCAGAGCACGCCAGTGCACGCCAGTGCACGCCAGAGCACGTCAATGCACTTCAGAGCAAGCCAGAGCACGCCAGAGCACGCCAGAGCACGCCAGAGCACGCCAGAGCACGGTAGAGCACAGCAGAGAACAGCTCAGCACTTGAAGTCGCTATAATACTTTTTTCACTTGTTAAAATCATTTTTTAATTACAGGATGTGTAAATCAATGTCCAATACACCATTTCAAGTCTATTTTATCAATAAATTTATAGAGCAAATCATGAACAAAAAGTTTGAGAAAAACGCACATCACAGCACTTGAATTTTTAAAAATTATTCAAGTTATTTGAGTTCTATTGTCGGGTAGTGGATTTCTATTGTCAAGCACTTGAGTTCTGCATAGCAGAGCACGCAAGAGCACGACCGAGCACGCCAGTGCACGCAAGAGCACGTCAATGCATGCCAGAGCACGCCAGTGCACGCCAGAGCACGCAAGTGCACGCCAAAGCACGCCAGTGCACGCCAGAGCACGTCAGTGCACGCCAGTGCACGCCAGTGCACGCCAGTGCAGGCCAGTGCAGGCCAGTGCACGCCAGAGAACGCCAGTGCACGCCAGTGCACGCCAGAGCACGCCAGTGCACGCACGAGCACATCAATGCACGCCAGAGCATGCCAGTGCACGCCAGAGCTATTCAATGCACGCCAGAGCACGCCAATTCACACCAGAGCACGCCAGTGTACGCCAGAGCACTCCAATTCACACCAGAGCACGCCAGTGCACGCAAGAGCACGTCAATGCGCGCCAGAGCACGCCAGTGCACGCCAGAGCACGCCAGTGCACGCCAATTCACACCAGAGCACGCCAGTGCACGCCAGAGCACGCCAGAGCACGCCAGTGCACGCCAGAGCACGGTAGAGCACAGCAGAGAACAGCTCAGTACTTGAAGTTGCTATAATATTTTTTTCACTTGTTAAAACCATTTTTTAATTACAGGATGTGTAAATCAATGTCCCATACACCATTTCAAGTCTATTTAATCAATAAATTTATAGAGCAAATCATGAACAAAAAGTTTGAGAAAAACGCACATCACGGCACTTGAATTTTTAAAAATTATTCAAGTTATTTGAGTTCTATATTCGGGTAGTGGATTTCTATTGTCAAGCACTTGAGTTCTGCATAGCAGAGCACGCCAGAGCACGAAAGAGCACGCCAGAGCACGCCAGTGCACGCAAGAGCACGCCAGTGCACGCCAGAGCACACCAGAGAACGCCAATTGACACCAGAGAACGCCAATTCGCACCAAAGCACGCCAGTGCACGCCAGAGCACGCAAGTGCACGCCAAAGCACGCCAGTGCACGCCAATTCACACCAGAGCACGCCAGTGCACGCCAGAGCACGCCAGTGCACGCCAGAGCACGTCAATGCACGCCAGAGCAAGCCAAAGCACGCCAGAGCACACCAAAGCACGCCAGTGCACGCCAGAGCACGGTAGAGCACAGCAGAGCACGCCTTTGCACGCCAGATCACGTCAATGCACGCCAGAGCAAGCCAGAGCACGCCAGTGTACGCCAGAGCACGCCAGTGCACGCCAGTGCACGCCAGAGCACGCCAGTGCACGCCAGTGCACGCCAATTAACACCAGAGCACGCCAGTGCACGCCAGTGCACGCAAGAGCACGCCAGTGCACGCCAGTGCACGCCAGTGCACGCCAGTGCACGCCAGAGCACGTCAATGCACGCCAGAGCAAGCCAGAGCACGCCAGAGCACAACAGAGCACGGTAGAGCACAGCAGAGAACAGCTCAGCACTTGAAGTTGCTATAATACTTTTTTCACTTGTTTAAATCATTTTTTAATTACAGGATGTGTAAATCAATGTCCAATACACCATTTCAAGTCTATTTAATCAATAAATTTATAGAGCAAATCATGAACAAAAAGTTTGAGAAAAACACACATCACAGCACTTGAATTTTTAAAAATTATTCAAGTTATTTGAGTTTTTTGTCGGGTAGTGGATTTCTATTGTCAGGAACTTGAGTTCTGCATAGCAGAGCACGCAAGAGCACGATTGAGCACGCCAGTGCACGCAAGAGCACGTCAATGCACGCCAGAGCACGACAGTGCACGCCAGAGCACGCCAGTGCACGCCAAAGCAAACCAGTGCTAGCCAGTGCACGCCAGTGCGCGCCAGTGCACGCCAATTCACAACAGAGCACGCC
The DNA here is from genome assembly GCF_021234035.1 of Daphnia pulicaria. Lineage (NCBI taxonomy): Eukaryota > Metazoa > Arthropoda > Branchiopoda > Diplostraca > Daphniidae > Daphnia > Daphnia pulicaria. The sequence goes on from NC_060913.1 coordinate 23,021,927, forward strand.
AGTGCACGCCAGTGCACGCCAGAGCACGCCAGTGCACGCCAAAGCACGCCAGTGCACGCTAGAGCAACTCCAGCCAATTAACACCAGAGCACGCCAGTGCACGCCAGTGCACGCAAGAGCACGCCAGTGCACGCCAGTGCACGCCAGAGCACGTCAATGCACGCCAGAGCACGCCAGTTAGAGCACGCAAGTGCACGCCAGTGCACGCCAGTGCACGCCAGATCACGTCAATGCACGCCAGAGCAAGCCAGAGCACGCCAGTGTACGCCAGAGCACGCCAGTGCACGCCAGTGCACGCCAGAGCACGCCAGTGCACGCCAGTGCACGCCAATTAACACCAGAGCACGCCAGTGCACGCCAGTGCACGCCAGAGCACGTCAATGCACGCCAGAGCAAGCCAGAGCACGCCAGAGCACAACAGAGCACGGTAGAGCACAGCAGAGAACAGCTCAGCACTTGAAGTTGCTATAATACTTTTTTCACTTGTTTAAATCATTTTTTAATTACAGGATGTGTAAATCAATGTCCAATACACCATTTCAAGTCTATTTAATCAATAAATTTATAGAGCAAATCATGAACAAAAAGTTTGAGAAAAACACACATCACAGCACTTGAATTTTTAAAAATTATTCAAGTTATTTGAGTTTTTTGTCGGGTAGTGGATTTCTATTGTCAGGAACTTGAGTTCTGCATAGCAGAGCACGCAAGAGCACGATTGAGCACGCCAGTGCACGCAAGAGCACGTCAATGCACGCCAGAGCACGACAGTGCACGCCAGAGCACGCCAGTGCACGCCAAAGCAAACCAGTGCTAGCCAGTGCACGCCAGTGCGCGCCAGTGCACGCCAATTCACAACAGAGCACGCCAGTGCACGCCAGTGCACGCCAGAGCACGCCAGTGCACGCCAAAGCACGCCAGTGCACGCTAGAGCAACTCAATGCACGCCAGAGCACGCCAGTGCACGCTAGAGCAATTCAATGCACGCCAGAGCACGCCAGTGCACGCCACAGCACGCCAGTTCACGCCAGAGCACGCCAGAGCACGCCAGTGCACGCCAGTGCACGCCAGAGCACGTCAATGCACTTCAGAGCAAGCCAGAGCACGCCAGAGCACGCCAGAGCACGCCAGAGCACGCCAGAGCACGGTAGAGCACAGCAGAGAACAGCTCAGCACTTGAAGTCGCTATAATACTTTTTTCACTTGTTAAAATCATTTTTTAATTACAGGATGTGTAAATCAATGTCCAATACACCATTTCAAGTCTATTTTATCAATAAATTTATAGAGCAAATCATGAACAAAAAGTTTGAGAAAAACGCACATCACAGCACTTGAATTTTTAAAAATTATTCAAGTTATTTGAGTTCTATTGTCGGGTAGTGGATTTCTATTGTCAAGCACTTGAGTTCTGCATAGCAGAGCACGCAAGAGCACGACCGAGCACGCCAGTGCACGCAAGAGCACGTCAATGCATGCCAGAGCACGCCAGTGCACGCCAGAGCACGCAAGTGCACGCCAAAGCACGCCAGTGCACGCCAGAGCACGTCAGTGCACGCCAGTGCACGCCAGTGCACGCCAGTGCAGGCCAGTGCAGGCCAGTGCACGCCAGAGAACGCCAGTGCACGCCAGTGCACGCCAGAGCACGCCAGTGCACGCACGAGCACATCAATGCACGCCAGAGCATGCCAGTGCACGCCAGAGCTATTCAATGCACGCCAGAGCACGCCAATTCACACCAGAGCACGCCAGTGTACGCCAGAGCACTCCAATTCACACCAGAGCACGCCAGTGCACGCAAGAGCACGTCAATGCGCGCCAGAGCACGCCAGTGCACGCCAGAGCACGCCAGTGCACGCCAATTCACACCAGAGCACGCCAGTGCACGCCAGAGCACGCCAGAGCACGCCAGTGCACGCCAGAGCACGGTAGAGCACAGCAGAGAACAGCTCAGTACTTGAAGTTGCTATAATATTTTTTTCACTTGTTAAAACCATTTTTTAATTACAGGATGTGTAAATCAATGTCCCATACACCATTTCAAGTCTATTTAATCAATAAATTTATAGAGCAAATCATGAACAAAAAGTTTGAGAAAAACGCACATCACGGCACTTGAATTTTTAAAAATTATTCAAGTTATTTGAGTTCTATATTCGGGTAGTGGATTTCTATTGTCAAGCACTTGAGTTCTGCATAGCAGAGCACGCCAGAGCACGAAAGAGCACGCCAGAGCACGCCAGTGCACGCAAGAGCACGCCAGTGCACGCCAGAGCACACCAGAGAACGCCAATTGACACCAGAGAACGCCAATTCGCACCAAAGCACGCCAGTGCACGCCAGAGCACGCAAGTGCACGCCAAAGCACGCCAGTGCACGCCAATTCACACCAGAGCACGCCAGTGCACGCCAGAGCACGCCAGTGCACGCCAGAGCACGTCAATGCACGCCAGAGCAAGCCAAAGCACGCCAGAGCACACCAAAGCACGCCAGTGCACGCCAGAGCACGGTAGAGCACAGCAGAGCACGCCTTTGCACGCCAGATCACGTCAATGCACGCCAGAGCAAGCCAGAGCACGCCAGTGTACGCCAGAGCACGCCAGTGCACGCCAGTGCACGCCAGAGCACGCCAGTGCACGCCAGTGCACGCCAATTAACACCAGAGCACGCCAGTGCACGCCAGTGCACGCCAGTGCACGCCAGTGCACGCCAGTGCACGCCAGAGCACGTCAATGCACGCCAGAGCAAGCCAGAGCACGCCAGAGCACAACAGAGCACGGTAGAGCACAGCAGAGAACAGCTCAGCACTTGAAGTTGCTATAATACTTTTTTCACTTGTTTAAATCATTTTTTAATTACAGGATGTGTAAATCAATGTCCAATACACCATTTCAAGTCTATTTAATCAATAAATTTATAGAGCAAATCATGAACAAAAAGTTTGAGAAAAACACACATCACAGCACTTGAATTTTTAAAAATTATTCAAGTTATTTGAGTTTTTTGTCGGGTAGTGGATTTCTATTGTCAGGAACTTGAGTTCTGCATAGCAGAGCACGCAAGAGCACGATTGAGCACGCCAGTGCACGCAAGAGCACGTCAATGCACGCCAGAGCACGACAGTGCACGCCAGAGCACGCCAGTGCACGCCAAAGCAAACCAGTGCTAGCCAGTGCACGCCAGTGCGCGCCAGTGCACGCCAATTCACAACAGAGCACGCCAGTGCACGCCAGTGCACGCCAGAGCACGCCAGTGCACGCCAAAGCACGCCAGTGCACGCTAGAGCAACTCAATGCACGCCAGAGCACGCCAGTGCACGCTAGAGCAATTCAATGCACGCCAGAGCACGCCAGTGCACGCCACAGCACGCCAGTTCACGCCAGAGCACGCCAGAGCACGCCAGTGCACGCCAGTGCACGCCAGAGCACGTCAATGCACTTCAGAGCAAGCCAGAGCACGCCAGAGCACGCCAGAGCACGCCAGAGCACGCCAGAGCACGGTAGAGCACAGCAGAGAACAGCTCAGCACTTGAAGTCGCTATAATACTTTTTTCACTTGTTAAAATCATTTTTTAATTACAGGATGTGTAAATCAATGTCCAATACACCATTTCAAGTCTATTTTATCAATAAATTTATAGAGCAAATCATGAACAAAAAGTTTGAGAAAAACGCACATCACAGCACTTGAATTTTTAAAAATTATTCAAGTTATTTGAGTTCTATTGTCGGGTAGTGGATTTCTATTGTCAAGCACTTGAGTTCTGCATAGCAGAGCACGCAAGAGCACGACCGAGCACGCCAGTGCACGCAAGAGCACGTCAATGCATGCCAGAGCACGCCAGTGCACGCCAGAGCACGCAAGTGCACGCCAAAGCACGCCAGTGCACGCCAGAGCACGTCAGTGCACGCCAGTGCACGCCAGTGCACGCCAGTGCAGGCCAGTGCAGGCCAGTGCACGCCAGAGAACGCCAGTGCACGCCAGTGCACGCCAGAGCACGCCAGTGCACGCACGAGCACATCAATGCACGCCAGAGCATGCCAGTGCACGCCAGAGCTATTCAATGCACGCCAGAGCACGCCAATTCACACCAGAGCACGCCAGTGTACGCCAGAGCACTCCAATTCACACCAGAGCACGCCAGTGCACGCAAGAGCACGTCAATGCGCGCCAGAGCACGCCAGTGCACGCCAGAGCACGCCAGTGCACGCCAATTCACACCAGAGCACGCCAGTGCACGCCAGAGCACGCCAGAGCACGCCAGTGCACGCCAGAGCACGGTAGAGCACAGCAGAGAACAGCTCAGTACTTGAAGTTGCTATAATATTTTTTTCACTTGTTAAAACCATTTTTTAATTACAGGATGTGTAAATCAATGTCCCATACACCATTTCAAGTCTATTTAATCAATAAATTTATAGAGCAAATCATGAACAAAAAGTTTGAGAAAAACGCACATCACGGCACTTGAATTTTTAAAAATTATTCAAGTTATTTGAGTTCTATATTCGGGTAGTGGATTTCTATTGTCAAGCACTTGAGTTCTGCATAGCAGAGCACGCCAGAGCACGAAAGAGCACGCCAGAGCACGCCAGTGCACGCAAGAGCACGCCAGTGCACGCCAGAGCACACCAGAGAACGCCAATTGACACCAGAGAACGCCAATTCGCACCAAAGCACGCCAGTGCACGCCAGAGCACGCAAGTGCACGCCAAAGCACGCCAGTGCACGCCAATTCACACCAGAGCACGCCAGTGCACGCCAGAGCACGCCAGTGCACGCCAGAGCACGTCAATGCACGCCAGAGCAAGCCAAAGCACGCCAGAGCACACCAAAGCACGCCAGTGCACGCCAGAGCACGGTAGAGCACAGCAGAGCACGCCTTTGCACGCACGAGCACGTCAATGCACGCCAGAGCATAACAGTGCACGCCAGAGCACGCCAGTGCACGCCAGAGCACGCCAATTTACACCAGAGCACGTCCATGCACGCCATAGCACGCCAGTGCACGCCAGAGCACGCCAGTGCACGCCAGAGCACGCCAGTGCACGCCAGAGCACGCCAGTGCACGCCAGAGCACGCCAGAGCACGCCAATTCACACCAGAGCACGCCAGTGCACGCCAGAGCACGTCAATGCACGCCAGAGCACGACAGTGCACGACAGAGCTCGCCTGTGCACGCCTGAGCACGCCAATTCACACCAGAGCACGCCAGTGCACGCCAGAGAACGCCAATTCACACCAGAGCACGCCAGTGCACGCCAGAGCACCCCAGTGCACGCAAGAGCAGGTCAATGCACGCCAGAGCACGCCAGTGGACGCCAGAGCACGCAAGTGAACGCCAAAGCACGCCAGTTCACGCCAGAGCACGCCAGTGCACGCCAATTCACACCAGAGCACGCCAGTGCACGCCAGAACACGCCAGTGCACGCCAGAGCACGCCAGTGCACGCCAGAGCACGCCAGTGCACACCAGAGCAAGCCAGTGCACGCCAGAGCACGCCAGTGCACGCCAGAGCACGCCAGTGCACGCCAGAGCACGCCAGTGCACGCCAGAGCACGCCAGTGCACGCCAGAGCACGCCAGTGCACGCCAGAGCACGCCAGTGCACGCCAGATCACGCCAATGCACGCCAGAGCACGCCAGTGCACGCCAGAGGACAACAGTGCACGCCAGAGCACGCCAGTGCACGCCAGAACAATTCAATGCACGCCAGAGCACGCCAGTGCACGCCAAAGCACGCCAGTGCACGCCAGAGAATGCCAGTGCACGCCAGTGCACGCCAATTAACACCAGAGCACGCCAGAGCACGCCAGTGCACGCCAGATCACGCCAATGCACGCCAGAGCACGCCAGAGCACGCCAATTTACACCAGAGCACGCCAGTGCACGCCAGAGCACGCCAGTGCACGCCAGAGCACGCCAGTGCACGCCAGAGCACGCCAGTGCAAGCCAGAGCACAACAGTGCACGCCAGAGCACGCCAGTGGACGCCAGAGCAATTCAATGCACGCCAGAGCACGCCAGTGCACGCCAAAGCACGCCAGTGCACGCCAGAGCAAGCCAGTGCACGCCAGTGCACGCCAATTAACACCAGAGCACGCCAGTGCACGCCAGTGCACGCCAGAGCACCCCAGTGCACGCAAGAGCAGGTCAATGCACGCCAGAGCACGCCAGTGGACGCCAGAGCACGCAAGTGAACGCCAAAGCACGCCAGTTCACGCCAGAGCACGCCAGTGCACGCCAATTCACACCAGAGCACGCCAGTGCACGCCAGAACACGCCAGTGCACGCCAGAGCACGCCAGTGCACGCCAGAGCACGCCAGTGCACGCCAGAGCAAGCCAGTGCACGCCAGAGCACGCCAGTGCACGCCAGAGCACGCCAGTGCACGCCAGAGCACGCCAGTGCACGCCAGATCACGCCAATGCACGCCAGAGCACGCCAGTGCACGCCAGAGGACAACAGTGCACGCCAGAGCACGCCAGTGCACGCCAGAACAATTCAATGCACGCCAGAGCACGCCAGTGCACGCCAAAGCACGCCAGTGCACGCCAGAGAATGCCAGTGCACGCCAGTGCACGCCAATTAACACCAGAGCACGCCAGTGCACGCCAGAGCACGCCAGAGCACGCCAGTGCACGCCAGATCACGCCAATGCACGCCAGAGCACGCCAGAGCACGCCAATTTACACCAGAGCACGCCAGTGCACGCCAGAGCACGCCAGTGCACGCCAGAGCACGCCAGTGCACGCCAGAGCACGCCAGTGCAAGCCAGAGCACAACAGTGCACGCCAGAGCACGCCAGTGGACGCCAGAGCAATTCAATGCACGCCAGAGCACGCCAGTGCACGCCAAAGCACGCCAGTGCACGCCAGAGCAAGCCAGTGCACGCCAGTGCACGCCAATTAACACCAGAGCACGCCAGTGCACGCCAGAGCACGCCAGAGCACGTCAATGCACGCCAGAGCACGCCAGTGCACGCCAGAGCACGCCAATTCACACCAGAGCACGCCAGTGCACGCCAGAGCACGTCAATGCACGCCAGAGCACGACAGTGCACGACAGAGCTCGCCTGTGCACGCCTGAGCACGCCAATTCAAACCAGAGCACGCCAGTGCGAGCCAGAGAACGCCAATTCACACCAGAGCACGCCAGTGCACGCCAGAGCACCCCAGTGCACGCAAGAGCAGGTCAATGCACGCCAGAGCACGCCAGTGGACGCCAGAGCACGCAAGTGAACGCCAAAGCACGCCAGTTCACGCCAGAGCACGCCAGTGCACGCCAATTCACACCAGAGCACGCCAGTGCACGCCAGAACACGCCAGTGCACGCCAGAGCACGCCAGTGCACGCCAGTGCACGCCAGAGCACGCCAGTGCACGCCAAAGCACGCCAGTGCACGCCAGAGAATGCCAGTGCACGCCAGTGCACGCCAATTAACACCAGAGCACGCCAGTGCACGCCAGAGCACGCCAGAGCACGCCAGTGCACTCCAGAGCACGTCAATGCACGCCAGAGCAAGCCAGAGCACGCCAGAGCACACCAGAGCACGCTGTGAACGCCAGAGTAATTCAATGCACGCAAGAGCACGCCAATTCACACCAGAGCACGCCAGTGCACGCCAGAGCACGCCAATTTACACCAGAGCACGCCAGTGCACGCTAGTGCACGCCAGAGCACGCCAGTGCACGCCAGAGCACGCCAGTGCACGCCAGAGCACGCCAGTGCACGCCAGAGCACGCCAGTGCACGCCAGATTACGCCAGTGCACGCCAGAGCACGCCAGTGCACGCCAGAGAACGCCAGTGCACGCCAGAGCACGCCAGTGCACGCCAGATTACGCCAGTGCACGCCAGAGCACGCCAATTTACACCAGAGAACGCCAATTCACACCAAAGCACGCCAGTGCACGCCAGTGCACGCCAGTGCAGGCCAGTGCACGCCAGAGCAAGCCGGAGCACGCCAGAGCACGCCAGAGCACGCCAGAGCACGCCAGTGCACGCCAGAGCACGGTAGAGCACAGCAGAGCACGCCAGTGCACGCACGAGCACGTCAATGCACGCCAGAGCATAACAGTGCACGCCAGAGCACGCCAATTCACACCAGAGCACTTCCATGCACGCCAGAGCACGCCAGTGCACGCCAGAGCACGCCAGTGCACGCCAGAGCACGCCAGTGCACGCCAGAGCACGCCAGTGCACGCCAGAGCACGCCAATTTGCACCAGAGTACGCCAGAGCAAGCCAGAGCACGCCAGAGCACGTCAATGCACGCCAGAGCACGCCAGTGCACGCCAGAGCACGCCAATTCACACCAGAGCACGTCAATGCAAGCCAGAGCACGACAGTGCACGACAGAGTTCGCCTGTGCACGCCAGAGCACGCCAATTCACACCAGAGTACGCCAGTGCACGCCAGAGCACGCCAATTCACACCAGAGCACGCCAGTGCACGCCAGAGCACGCCAGAGCACGCAAGAGCAGGTCAATGCACGCCAGAGCACGCCAGTGGACGCCAGAGCACGCAAGTGAACGCCAAAGCACGCCAGTGCACGCCAGAGCACGCCAGTGCACGCCAGTGCACGCCAATTCACACCAGAGCACACCAGTGCACGCCAGAGCACGCCAGTGCACGCCAGAGCACGCCAGTGCACGCCAGAGCACGCCAGTGCACGCCAGAGCACGCCAGTGCACGCCAGAGCACAACAGTGCACGCCAGAGCTCGCCAGTGCACGCCAGAGCACGCCACTGCACGCCAGAGCACACCAGAGCACGCTGTGCACGCCAGAGTAATTCAATGCACGCCAGTGCACGCCAATTCACACCAGAGCACGCCAGTGCACGCCAGAGCACGCCAATTCACACCAGAGCAGGCCAGTGCACGCAAGAGCACGTCAATGCACGCCAGAGCACGCCAGTGCACGCCAGAGCACGCCAGTGCACGCCAGTGCACGCCAATTCACACCAGAGCACGCTAGTGCACGCCAGAGCACGTCAATGCACGCCAGAGCAAGCCAGAGTACGCCAGAGCACGCCAGAGCACGCCAGTGCACGCCAGAGCACAACAGTGCACACACGAGCACGTCAATGCACGCCAGAGCATAACAGTGCACGCCAGAGCACGCCAGTGCACGCCAGAGCATGCCAATTCACACCAGAGCAAGTCAATGCACGCCTGAGCACGCCAGTGCACGCCAGTGCACGCCAGAGCACGGTAGAGCACAGCAGAGAACAGCTCAGCACTTGAAGTTGCTATAATATTTTTTTCACTTGTTAAAACCATTTTTTAATTACAAGATGTGTAAATCAATGTCCAATACAACATTTCAAGTCTATGTAATCGATAAATTTATAGATCAAATCATGAACAAAAAGTTTTAGAAAAACGTACATCACAGCACTTGAATTTTTAAAAATTATTCAAGTTATTTGAGTTCTATTGTCGGGTAGTGGATTTCTATTGTCAAGCACTTGAGTTCTGCATAGCAGAGCACGCCAGAGCACGCCAGATCACGCCAGATCACGCCAGTGCACGCCAGAGCACGCCAATTCACACCAGAGCACGTCAGTGCACGCCAGAGCACGCAAGTGCACGCCAGAGCACGCCAATTCACACCAGTGCACGCCAGAGCACGCCAGTGCACGCCAGAGCACGCCAGTGCACGCCAGAGCACGCCAGTGCACGCCAGAGCACGCCAGTGCACGCCATAGCACGCCAGTGCACGCCAGAGCACGCCAGTGCACGCCAGAGCACGCCAGTGCACGCCAGTGCACGCCAGAGCACGCCAGTGCACGCCAGATTACGCCAGTGCACGCCAGAGCACGCCAGAGAACGCCAATTCACACCAGAGAACGCCAATTCACACCAAAGCACGCCAGTGCACGCCAGAGCACGCAAGTGCACGCCACAGCACGCCAGTGCACGCCAGAGCACGCCAGTGCACGCCAGTGCACGCCAATTCACACCAGAGCACGCCAGTGCACGCCAGAGCACGCCAATTTACACCAGAGCACGCAAGTGCACGCCAGAGCACGTCAATGCACGCCAGAGCACGACAGTGCACGACAGAGCTCGCCAGTGCACGCCAGAGCACGCCAATTCACACCAGAGCACGCCAGTGCACGCCATAGCACGCCAGTGCACGCAAGAGCAGGTCAATGAACGCCAGAGCACGCCAGTGGACGCCAGAGCACGCAAGTGAACGCCAAAGCACGCCAGTGCACGCCAGAGCACGCCAGTGCACGCCAGTGCACGCCAATTCACACCAGAGCACGCCAGTGCACGCCAGAGCACGCCAGTGCACGCCAGTGCACGCCAGTGCACGCCAGAGCACGCCAGTGCACGCCAGAGCACGCCAGTGCACGCCAGAGCACAACAGTGCACGCCAGAGCACGCCAGTGCACGCCAGAGCAATTCAATGCACGCCAGAGCACGCCAGTGCACGCCAAAGCACGCCAGTGCACGCCAGAGCAAGCCAGTGCACGCCAGTGCACGCCAATTAACACCAGAGCACGCCAGTGCACGCCAGAGCACGCCAGAGCACGTCAATGCACGCCAGAGCACGCCAGTGCACGCCAGAGCACGCCAATTCACACCAGAGCACGCCAGTGCACGCCAGATTACGTCAATGCACGCCAGAGCACGACAGTGCACGACAGAGCTCGCCTGTGCACGCCTGAGCACGCCAATTCACACCAGAGCACGCCAGTGCACGCCAGAGAACGCCAATTCACACCAGAGCACGCCAGTGCACGCCAGAGCACCCCAGTGCACGCAAGAGCAGGTCAATGCACGCCAGAGCACGCCAGTGGACGCCAGAGCACGCAAGTGAACGCCAAAGCACGCCAGTTCACGCCAGAGCACGCTAGTGCACGCCAATTCACACCAGAGCACGCCAGTGCACGCCAGAACACGCCAGTGCACGCCAGAGCACGCCAGTGCACGCCAGAGCACGCCAGTGCACGCCAGAGCACGCCAGTGCACGCCAGAGCACGCCAGTGCACGCCAGAGAACGCCAGTGCACGCCAGATTACGCCAGTGCACGCCAGAGCACGCCAATTTACACCAGAGAACGCCAATTCACACCAGAGCACGCCAGTGCACGCCAGAGAACGCCAATTCACACCAGAGCACACCAGTGCACGCCAGAGCACCCCAGTGCACGCAAGAGCAGGTCAATGCACGCCAGAGCACGCCAGTGGACGCCAGAGCACGCAAGTGAACGCCAAAGCACGCCAGTTCACGCCAGAGCACGCCAGTGCACGCCAATTCACACCAGAGCACGCCAGTGCACGCCAGAACACGCCAGTGCACGCCAGAGCACGCCAGTGCACGCCAGAGCACGCCAGTGCACGCCAGAGCACGCCAGTGCACGCCAGAGCACGCCAGTGCACGCCAGAGCACGCCAGTGCACGCCAGAGCACGCCAGAGCACGCCAGTGCACGCCAGAGCACGCCAATTTACACCAGAGCACGTCAATGCACACCAGAGCTCGCCAGTGCACGCCAGAGCACGCCAATTCACACCAGAGCACGCCAGTGCACGCCAGAGCACGCCAGTGCACGCAAGAGCAGGTCAATGAACGCCAGAGCACGCCAGTGGACGCCAGAGCACGCAAGTGAACGCCAAAGCACGCCAGTGCACGCCAGAGCACGCCAGTGCACGCCAGTGCACGCCAATTCACACCAGAGCACGCCAGTGCACGCCAGAGCACGCCAGTGCACGCCAGAGCAATTCAATGCACGCCAGAGCACGCCAGTGCACGCCAGAGCAAGCCAGTGCACGCCAGTGCACGCCAATTAACACCAGAGCACGCCAGTGCACGCCAGAGCACGCCAGAGCACGTCAATGCACGCCAGAGCACGCCAGTGCACGCCAGAGCACGTCAATGCACGCCAGAGCACGCCAGTGCACGCCAGATTACGTCAATGCACGCCAGAGCACGACAGTGCACGACAGAGCTCGCCTGTGCACGCCTGAGCACGCCAATTCACACCAGAGCACGCCAGTGCACGCCAGAGAACGCCAATTCACACCAGAGCACGCCAGTGCACGCCAGAGCACCCCAGTGCACGCAAGAGCAGGTCAATGCACGCCAGAGCACGCCAGTGGACGCCAGAGCACGCAAGTGAACGCCAAAGCACGCCAGTGGACGCCAGAGCACGCAAGTGAACGCCAAAGCACGCCAGTTCACGCCAGAGCACGCCAGTGCACGCCAATTCACACCAGAGCACGCCAGTGCACGCCAGAACACGCCAGTGCACGCCAGAGCACGCCAGTGCACGCCAGAGCACGCCAGTGCACGCCAGAGCACGCCAGTGCACGCCAGAGCACGCCAGTGCACGCCAGAGCACGCCAGTGCACGCCAGAGCACGCCAGTGCACGCCAGAGCACGCCAGTGCACGCCAGAGAACGCCAGTGCACGCCAGATTACGCCAGTGCACGCCAGAGCACGCCAATTTACACCAGAGAACGCCAATTCACACCAAATCACGCCAGTGCACGCCAAAGCACGCCAGTGCACGCCAGTGCAGGCCAGTGCACGCCAGAGCAAGCCGGAGCACGCCAGAGCACGCCAGAGCACGCCAGTGCACGCCAGAGCACGGTAGAGCACAGCAGAGCACGCCAGTGCACACACGAGCACGTCAATGCACGCCAGAGCATAACAGTGCACGCCAGAGCACGCCAGTGCACGCCAGAGCACGCCAATTCACACCAGAGCACGTCCATGCACGCCAGAGCACGCCAGTGCACGCCAGAGCACGCCAGTGCACGCCAGAGCACGCCAGTGCACGCCAGAGCACGCCAATTTGCACCAGAGTACGCCAGTGCACGCCAGTGCACGCCAATTCACACCAGAGCACGCCAGTGCACGCCAGAGCACGCCAGTGCACGCCAGAGCACGCCAGTGCACGCCAGAGCACGCCAGAGCACGCCAGTGCACGCCAGAGCACAACAGTGCACGCCAGAGCTCGCCAGTGCACGCCAGAGCAATTCAATGCACGCCAGAGCACGCCACTGCACGCCAGAGCACACCAGAGCACGCCACTGCACGCCAGAGCACACCAGAGCACGCTGTGCACGCCAGAGTAATTCAATGCACGCCAGAGCACGCCAATTCACACCAGAGCACGCCAGTGCACGCCAGAGCACGCCAATTCACACCAGAGCAGGCCAGTGCACGCAAGAGCACGTCAATGCACGCCAGTGCACGCACGAGCACGTCAATGCACGCAAGAGCATAACAGTGCACGCCAGAGCACGCCAATTCACACCAGAGCACGTCCATGCACGCCAGAGCACGCCAGTGCACGCCAGAGCACGCCAATTTGCACCAAAGCACGCCAGAGCAGGCCAGAGCACGCCAGAGCACGTCAATGCACGCCAGAGCACGCCAGTGCACGCAAGAGCACGCCAATTCACACCAGAGCACGTCAATGCACGCCAGAGCACGACAGTGCACGACAGAGCTCGCCTGTGCACGCCAGAGCAAGCCAATTCACACCAGAGTACGCCAGTGCACGCCAGAGAACACCAATTCACACCAGAGCACGCCAGTGCACGCCAGAGCACGCAAGAGCAGGTCAATGCACGCCAGAGCACGCCAGTGGACGCCAGAGCACGCAAGTGAACGCCAAAGCACGCCAGTGCACGCCAAAGCACGCCAGTGCACGCCAGTGCAGGCCACTGCACGCCAGAGCAAGCCGGAGCACGCCAGAGCACGCCAGAGCACGCCAGTGCACGCCAGAGCACGGTAGAGCACAGCAGAGCACGCCAGTGCACACACGAGCACGTCAATGCACGCCAGAGCATAACAGTGCACGCCAGAGCACGCCAGTGCACGCCAGAGCACGCCAGTGCACGCCAGAGCACGCCAATTCACACCAGAGCACGTCCATGCACGCCAGAGCACGCCAGTGCACGCCAGAGTACGCCAGTGCACGCCAGAGCACGCCAGTGCACGCCAGAGCACGCCAGTGCACGCCAGAGCACGCCAATTCACACCAGAGCACGCCAGTGCACGCCAGATTACGTCAATGCACGCCAGAGCACGACAGTGCACGACAGAGCTCGCCTGTGCACGCCTGAGCACGCCAATTCACACCAGAGCACGCCAGTGCACGCCAGAGAACGCCAATTCACACCAGAGCACGCCAGTGCACGCCAGAGCACCCCAGTGCACGCAAGAGCAGGTCAATGCACGCCAGAGCACGCCAGTGGACGCCAGAGCACGCAAGTGAACGCCAAAGCACGCCAGTTCACGCCAGAGCACGCCAGTGCACGCCAATTCACACCAGAGCACGCCAGTGCACGCCAGAACACGCCAGTGCACGCCAGAGCACGCCAGTGCACGCCAGAGCACGCCAGTGCACGCCAGAGCACGCCAGTGCACGCCAGAGCACGCCAGTGCACGCCAGAGAACGCCAGTGCACGCCAGATTACGCGTGTGCACGCCAGAGCACGCCAATTTACACCAGAGAACGCCAATTCACACCAAAGCACGCCAGTGCACGCCAAAGCACGCCAGTGCACGCCAGTGCAGGCCAGTGCACGCCAGAGCAAGCCGGAGCACGCCAGAGCACGCCAGAGCACGCCAGTGTACGCCAGAGCACGGTAGAGCACAGCAGAGCACGCCAGTGCACACACGAGCACGTCAATGCACGCCAGAGCATAACAGTGCACGCCAGAGCACGCCAGTGCACGCCAGAGCACGCCAATTCACACCAGAGCACGTCCATGCACGCCAGAGCACGCCAGTGCACGCCAGAGCACGCCAGTGCACGCCAGAGCACGCCAATTTGCACCAGAGTACGCCAGAGCACGTCAATGCACGCCAGAGCACGCCAGTGCACGCCAGAGCACGCCAATTCACACCAGAGCACGTCAATGCACGCCAGAGCACGACAGTGCACGACACAGCTCGCCTGTGCACGCCAATTCACACCAGAGTACGCCAGTGCACGCCAGAGCAAGCCAATTCACACCTGAGCACGCCAGTGCACGCCAGAGCACGCCAGAGCACGCAAGAGCAGGTCAATGCACGCCAGAGCACGCCAGTGGACGCCAGAGCACGCAAGTGAACGCCAAAGCACGCCAGTGCACGCCAGAGCACGCCAGTGCACGCCAGTGCACGCCAGTGCACGCCAGTGCACGCCAATTCACACCAGAGCACGCCAGTGCACGCCAGAGCACGCCAGTGCACGCCAGAGCACGCCAGAGCACGCCAGTGCACGCCAGAGCACAACAGTGCACGCCAGAGCTCGCCAGTACACGCCAGAGCAATTCAATGCACGCCAGAGCACGCCACTGCACGCCAGAGCACACCAGAGCACGCCACTGCACGCCAGAGCACACCAGAGCACGCTGTGCACGCCAGAGTAATTCAATGCACGCCAGAGCACGCCAATTCACACCAGAGCACGCCAGTGCACGCCAGAGCACGCCAATTCACACCAGAGCAGGCCAGTGCACGCAAGAGCACGTCAATGCACGCCAGTGCACGCACGAGCACGTCAATGCACGCAAGAGCATAACAGTGCACGCCAGAGCACGCCAGTGCACGCCAGAGCACGCCAGTGCACGCCAGAGCACGCCAATTCACACCAGAGCACGTCCATGCACGCCAGAGCACGCCAGTGCACGCCAGAGCACGCCAGTGCACGCCAGAGCACGCCAGTGCACGCCAGAGCACGCCAATTTGCACCAGAGCACGCCAGAGCAGGCCAGAGCACGCCAGAGCACGTCAATGCACGCCAGAGCACGCCAGTGCACGCAAGAGCACGCCAATTCACACCAGAGCACGTCAATGCACGCCAGAGCACGACAGTGCACGACAGAGCTCGCCTGTGCACGCCAGAGCAAGCCAATTCACACCAGAGTACGCCAGTGCACGCCAGAGCACACCAATTCACACCAGAGCACGCCAGTGCACGCCAGAGCACGCAAGAGCAGGTCAATGCACGCCAGAGCACGCCAGTGGACGCCAGAGCACGCAAGTGAACGCCAAAGCACGCCAGTGCACGCCAAAGCACGCCAGTGCACGCCAGTGCAGGCCAGTGCACGCCAGAGCAAGCCGGAGCACGCCAGAGCACGCCAGAGCACGCCAGTGCACGCCAGAGCACGGTAGAGCACAGCAGAGCACGCCAGTGCACACACGAGCACGTCAATGCACGCCAGAGCATAACAGTGCACGCCAGAGCACGCCAGTGCACGCCAGAGCACGCCAATTTGCACCAGAGTACGCCAGAGCAGGCCAGAGCACGCCAGAGCACGTCAATGCACGCCAGAGCACGCCAGTGCACGCAAGAGCACGCCAATTCACACCAGAGCACGTCAATGCACGCCAGAGCACGACAGTGCACGACAGAGCTCGCCTGTGCACGCCAGAGCAAGCCGGAGCACGCCAGAGCACGCCAGAGCACGCCAGTGCACGCCAGAGCACGGTAGAGCACAGCAGAGCACGCCAGTGCACACACGAGCACGTCAATGCACGCCAGAGCATAACAGTGCACGCCAGAGCACGCCAGTGCACGCCAGAGCACGCCAATTCACACCAGAGCACGTCAATGCACGCCAGAGCACGACAGTGCACGACAGAGCTCGCCAGTGCACGCCAGAGCACGCCAGTGCACGCCAGAGCACGCCAGTGCACGCCAGAGCACGCCAATTTGCACCAGAGTACGCCAGAGCACGTCAATGCACGCCAGAGCACGCCAGTGCACGCCAGAGCACGCCAATTCACACCAGAGCACGTCAATGCACGCCAGAGCACGACAGTGCACGACACAGCTCGCCTGTGCACGCCAATTCACACCAGAGTACGCCAGTGCACGCCAGAGCAAGCCAATTCACACCTGAGCACGCCAGTGCACGCCAGAGCACGCCAGAGCACGCAAGAGCAGGTCAATGCACGCCAGAGCACGCCAGTGGACGCCAGAGCACGCAAGTGAACGCCAAAGCACGCCAGTGCACGCCAGAGCACGCCAGTGCACGCCAGTGCACGCCAATTCACACCAGAGCACGCCAGTGCACGCCAGAGCACGCCAGTGCACGCCAGAGCACGCCAGAGCACGCCAGTGCACGCCAGAGCAAGCCGGAGCACGCCAGAGCACGCCAGAGCACGCCAGTGCACGCCAGAGCACGGTAGAGCACAGCAGAGCACGCCAGTGCACACACGAGCACGTCAATGCACGCCAGAGCATAACAGTGCACGCCAGAGCACGCCAGTGCACGCCAGAGCACGCCAATTCACACCAGAGCACGTCCATGCACGCCAGAGCACGCCAGTGCACGCCAGAGCACGCCAGTGCACGCCAGAGCACGCCAGTGCACGCCAGAGCACGCCAGTGCACGCCAGAGCACGCCAATTTGCACCAGAGTACGCCAGAGCACGTCAATGCACGCCAGAGCACGCCAATTCACACCAGAGCACGTCAATGCACGCCAGAGCACGACAGTGCACGACACAGCTCGCCTGTGCACGCCAGAGCACGCCAATTCACACCAGAGTACGCCAGTGCACGCCAGAGCAAGCCAATTCACACCAGAGCACGCCAGTGCACGCCAGAGCACGCCAGAGCACGCAAGAGCAGGTCAATGCACGCCAGAGCACGCCAGTGGACGCCAGAGCACGCAAGTGAACGCCAAAGCACGCCAGTGCACGCCAGAGCACGCCAGTGCACGCCAGTGCACGCCAATTCACACCAGAGCACGCCAGTGCACGCCAGAGCACAACAGTGCACGCCAGAGCTCGCCAGTGCACGCCAGAGCAATTCAATGCACGCCAGAGCACGCCACTGCACGCCAGAGCACACCAGAGCACGCCACTGCACGCCAGAGCACACCAGAGCACGCTGTGCACGCCAGAGTAATTCAATGCACGCCAGAGCACGCCAATTCACACCAGAGCACGCCAGTGCACGCCAGAGCACGCCAATTCACACCAGAGCAGGCCAGTGCACGCAAGAGCACGTCAATGCACGCCAGTGCACGCACGAGCACGTCAATGCACGCAAGAGCATAACAGTGCACGCCAGAGCACGCCAGTGCACGCCAGAGCACGGTAGAGCACAGCAGAGCACGCCAGTGCACACACGAGCACGTCAATGCACGCCAGAGCATAACAGTGCACGCCAGAGCACGCCAGTGCACGCCAGAGCACGCCAGTGCACGCCAGAGCACGCCAATTCACACCAGAGCACGTCCATGCACGCCAGAGCACGCCAGTGCACGCCAGAGCACGCCAGTGCACGCCAGAGCACGCCAGTGCACGCCAGAGCACGCCAGTGCACGCCAGAGCACGCCAGTGCACGCCAGAGCACGCCAATTCACACCAGAGCACGCCAGTGCACGCCAGATTACGTCAATGCACGCCAGAGCACGACAGTGCACGACAGAGCTCGCCTGTGCACGCCTGAGCACGCCAATTCACACCAGAGCACGCCAGTGCACGCCAGAGAACGCCAATTCACACCAGAGCACGCCAGTGCACGCCAGAGCACCCCAGTGCACGCAAGAGCAGGTCAATGCACGCCAGAGCACGCCAGTGGACGCCAGAGCACGCAAGTGAACGCCAAAGCACGCCAGTTCACGCCAGAGCACGCCAGTGCACGCCAATTCACACCAGAGCACGCCAGTGCACGCCAGAACACGCCAGTGCACGCCAGAGCACGCCAGTGCACGCCAGAGCACGCCAGTGCACGCCAGAGCACGCCAGTGCACGCCAGAGCACGCCAGTGCACGCCAGAGAACGCCAGTGCACGCCAGATTACGCGTGTGCACGCCAGAGCACGCCAATTTACACCAGAGAACGCCAATTCACACCAAAGCACGCCAGTGCACGCCAAAGCACGCCAGTGCACGCCAGTGCAGGCCAGTGCACGCCAGAGCAAGCCGGAGCACGCCAGAGCACGCCAGAGCACGCCAGTGCACGCCAGAGCACGGTAGAGCACAGCAGAGCACGCCAGTGCACACACGAGCACGTCAATGCACGCCAGAGCATAACAGTGCACGCCAGAGCACGCCAGTGCACGCCAGAGCACGCCAATTCACACCAGAGCACGTCCATGCACGCCAGAGCACGCCAGTGCACGCCAGAGCACGCCAGTGCACGCCAGAGCACGCCAGTGCACGCCAGAGCACGCCAATTTGCACCAGAGTACGCCAGAGCACGTCAATGCACGCCAGAGCACGCCAGTGCACGCCAGAGCACGCCAATTCACACCAGAGCACGTCAATGCACGCCAGAGCACGACAGTGCACGACACAGCTCGCCTGTGCACGCCAATTCACACCAGAGTACGCCAGTGCACGCCAGAGCAAGCCAATTCACACCTGAGCACGCCAGTGCACGCCAGAGCACGCCAGAGCACGCAAGAGCAGGTCAATGCACGCCAGAGCACGCCAGTGGACGCCAGAGCACGCAAGTGAACGCCAAAGCACGCCAGTGCACGCCAGAGCACGCCAGTGCACGCCAGTGCACGAAAATTCACACCAGAGCACGCCAGTGCACGCCAGAGCACGCCAGTGCACGCCAGAGCACGCCAGAGCACGCCAGTGCACGCCAGAGCACAACAGTGCACGCCAGAGCTCGCCAGTACACGCCAGAGCAATTCAATGCACGCCAGAGCACGCCACTGCACGCCAGAGCACACCAGAGCACGCCACTGCACGCCAGAGCACACCAGAGCACGCTGTGCACGCCAGAGTAATTCAATGCACGCCAGAGCACGCCAATTCACACCAGAGCACGCCAATGCACGCCAGAGCACGCCAATTCACACCAGAGCAGGCCAGTGCACGCAAGAGCACGTCAATGCACGCCAGTGCACGCACGAGCACGTCAATGCACGCAAGAGCATAACAGTGCACGCCAGAGCACGCCAGTGCACGCCAGAGCACGCCAATTCACACCAGAGCACGTCCATGCACGCCAGAGCACGCCAGTGCACGCCAGAGCACGCCAGTGCACGCCAGAGCACGCCAATTTGCACCAGAGCACGCCAGAGCAGGCCAGAGCACGCCAGAGCACGTCAATGCACGCCAGAGCACGCCAGTGCACGCAAGAGCACGCCAATTCACACCAGAGCACGTCAATGCACGCCAGAGCACGACAGTGCACGACAGAGCTCGCCTGTGCACGCCAGAGCAAGCCAATTCACACCAGAGTACGCCAGTGCACGCCAGAGCACACCAATTCACACCAGAGCACGCCAGTGCACGCCAGAGCACGCAAGAGCAGGTCAATGCACGCCAGAGCACGCCAGTGGACGCCAGAGCACGCAAGTGAACGCCAAAGCACGCCAGTGCACGCCAAAGCACGCCAGTGCACGCCAGTGCAGGCCAGTGCACGCCAGAGCAAGCCGGAGCACGCCAGAGCACGCCAGAGCACGCCAGTGCACGCCAGAGCACGGTAGAGCACAGCAGAGCACGCCAGTGCACACACGAGCACGTCAATGCACGCCAGAGCATAACAGTGCACGCCAGAGCACGCCAGTGCACGCCAGAGCACGCCAATTTGCACCAGAGTACGCCAGAGCAGGCCAGAGCACGCCAGAGCACGTCAATGCACGCCAGAGCACGCCAGTGCACGCAAGAGCACGCCAATTCACACCAGAGCACGTCAATGCACGCCAGAGAAAGACAGTGCACGACAGAGCTCGCCTGTGCACGCCAGAGCAAGCCGGAGCACGCCAGAGCACGCCAGAGCACGCCAGTGCACGCCAGAGCACGGTAGAGCACAGCAGAGCACGCCAGTGCACAAACGAGCACGTCAATGCACGCCAGAGCATAACAGTGCACGCCAGAGCACGCCAGTGCACGCCAGAGCACGCCAATTCACACCAGAGCACGTCCATGCACGCCAGAGCACGCCAGTGCACGCCAGAGCACGCCAGTGCACGCCAGAGCACGCCAGTGCACGCCAGAGCACGCCAATTTGCACCAGAGTACGCCAGAGCACGTCAATGCACGCCAGAGCACGCCAGTGCACGCCAGAGCACGCCAATTCACACCAGAGCACGTCAATGCACGCCAGAGCACGACAGTGCACGACACAGCTCGCCTGTGCACGTCAATTCACACCAGAGTACGCCAGTGCACGCCAGAGCAAGCCAATTCACACCTGAGCACGCCAGTGCACGCCAGAGCACGCCAGAGCACGCAAGAGCAGGTCAATGCACGCCAGAGCACGCCAGTGGACGCCAGAGCACGCAAGTGAACGCCAAAGCACGCCAGTGCACGCCAGAGCACGCCAGTGCACGCCAGTGCACGCCAATTCACACCAGAGCACACCAGTGCACGCCAGAGCACGCCAGTGCACGCCAGAGCACGCCAGAGCACGCCAGTGCACGCCAGAGCACAACAGTGCACGCCAGAGCTCGCCAGTACACGCCAGAGCAATTCAATGCACGCCAGAGCACGCCACTGCACGCCAGAGCACACCAGAGCACGCCACTGCACGCCAGAGCACACCAGAGCACGCTGTGCACGCCAGAGTAATTCAATGCACGCCAGAGCACGCCAATTCACACCAGAGCACGCCAGTGCACGCCAGAGCACGCCAATTCACACCAGAGCAGGCCAGTGCACGCAAGAGCACGTCAATGCACGCCAGTGCACGCACGAGCACGTCAATGCACGCAAGAGCATAACAGTGCACGCCAGAGCACGCCAGTGCACGCCAGAGCACGCCAATTCACACCAGAGCACGTCCATGCACGCCAGAGCACGCCAGTGCACGCCAGAGCACGCCAGTGCACGCCAGAGCACGCCAATTTGCACCAGAGCACGCCAGAGCAGGCCAGAGCACGCCAGAGCACGTCAATGCACGCCAGAGCACGCCAGTGCACGCAAGAGCACGCCAATTCACACCAGAGCACGTCAATGTACGCCAGAGCACGACAGTGCACGACAGAGCTCGCCTGTGCACGCCAGAGCAAGCCAATTCACACCAGAGTACGCCAGTGCACGCCAGAGCACACCAATTCACACCAGAGCACGCCAGTGCACGCCAGAGCACGCAAGAGCAGGTCAATGCACGCCAGAGCACGCCAGTGGACGCCAGAGCACGCAAGTGAACGCCAAAGCACGCCAGTGCACGCCAAAGCACGCCAGTGCACGCCAGTGCAGGCCAGTGCACGCCAGAGCAAGCCGGAGCACGCCAGAGCACGCCAGAGCACGCCAGTGCACGCCAGAGCACGGTAGAGCACAGCAGAGCACGCCAGTGCACACACGAGCACGTCAATGCACGCCAGAGCATAACAGTGCACGCCAGAGCACGCCAGTGCACGCCAGAGCACGCCAATTTGCACCAGAGTACGCCAGAGCAGGCCAGAGCACGCCAGAGCACGTCAATGCACGCCAGAGCACGCCAGTGCACGCAAGAGCACGCCAATTCACACCAGAGCACGTCAATGCACGCCAGAGCACGACAGTGCACGACAGAGCTCGCCTGTGCACGCCAGAGCACGCCAATTCACACCAGAGTACGCCAGTGCACGCCAGAGCACACCAATTCACACCAGAGCACGCCAGTGCACGCAAGAGCACGCAAGAGCAGGTCAATGCACGCCAGAGCACGCCAGTGGACGCCAGAGCACGCAAGTGAACGCCAAAGCACGCCAGTGCACGCCAGAGCACGCCAGTGCACGCCAGTGCACGCCAATTCACACCAGAGCACGCCAGTGCACGCCAGAGCACGCCAGTGCACGCCAGAGCACGCCAGTGCACGCCAGAGCACACCAGTGCACGCCAGAGCACGCCAGTGCACGCCAGAGCACGCCAGTGCACGCCAGAGCTCGCCAGTGCACGCCAGAGCAATTCAATGCACGCCAGAGCACGCCAGAGCACGCCAGTGCACGCCAGAGCACGCCAATTTACACCAGAGCACGCCAGTGCACGCCAGAGCACGTCAATGCACGCCAGAGCACGACAGTGCACGACAGAGCTCGCCAGTGCACGCCAGAGCACGCCAATTCACACCAGAGCACGCCAATTCACACCAGAGCACGCCAGTGCACGCCAGAGCACGCCAGTGCACGCAAGAGCAGGTCAATGCACGCCAGAGCACGCCAGTGGACGCCAGAGCACGCAAGTGAACGCCAAAGCACGCCAGTGCACGCCAGAGCACGCCAGTGCACGCCAGTGCACGCCAATTCACACCAGAGCACGCCAGTGCACGCCAGAGCACGCCAGTGCACGCCAGTGCACGCCAGTGCACGCCAGTGCACGCCAATTCACACCAGAGCACGCCAGTGCACGCCAGACCACGTCAATGCACGCCAGAGCAAGCCAGAGCACGCCAGAGCACGCCAGAGCACGCCAGTGCACGCCAGAGCACGGTAGAGCACAGCAGAGCACGCCTTTGCACGCACGAGCACGTCAATGCACGCCAGAGCATAACAGTGCACGCCAGAGCACGCCAGTGCACGCCAGAGCACGCCAATTTACACCAGAGCACGTCCATGCACGCCAGAGCACGCCAGTGCACGCCAGAGCACGCCAGTACACGCCAGAGCACGCCAGTGCACGCCAGAGCACGCCAGTGCACGCCAGAGCACGCCAGTGCACGCCAGAGCACGCCAGAGCACGCCAATTTACACCAGAGCACGCCAGTGCACGCCAGAGCACGTCAATGCACGCCAGAGCACGACAGTGCACGACAGAGCTCGCCTGTGCACGCCAGAGCACGCCAATTCACACCAGAGTACGCC
Source organism: Daphnia pulicaria (assembly GCF_021234035.1). NCBI lineage: Eukaryota > Metazoa > Arthropoda > Branchiopoda > Diplostraca > Daphniidae > Daphnia > Daphnia pulicaria. Next base: position 23,045,634 of record NC_060913.1, read on the forward strand.
AGTGCACGCCAGAGCACACCAATTCACACCAGAGCACGCCAGTGCACGCCAGAGCACGCAAGAGCAGGTCAATGCACGCCAGAGCACGCCAGTGGACGCCAGAGCACGCAAGTGAACCCCAAAGCACGCCAGTGCACGCCAGAGCACGCCAGTGCACGCCAGTGCACGCCAATTCACACCAGAGCACGCCAGTGCACGCCAGAGCACGCCAGTGCACGCCAGAGCACGCCAGTGCACGCCAGAGCACACCAGTGCACGCCAGAGCACGCCAGTGCACGCCAGAGCACGCCAGTGCACGCCAGAGCTCGCCAGTGCACGCCAGAGCAATTCAATGCACGCCAGAGCACGCCAGAGCACGCCAGTGCACGCCAGAGCACGCCAATTTACACCAGAGCACGCCAGTGCACGCCAGAGCACGTCAATGCACGCCAGAGCACGACAGTGCACGACAGAGCTCGCCAGTGCACGCCAGAGCACGCCAATTCACACCAGAGCACGCCAATTCACACCAGAGCACGCCAGTGCACGCCAGAGCACGCCAGTGCACGCAAGAGCAGGTCAATGCACGCCAGAGCACGCCAGTGGACGCCAGAGCACGCAAGTGAACGCCAAAGCACGCCAGTGCACGCCAGAGCACGCCAGTGCACGCCAGTGCACGCCAGTGCACGCCAGTGCACGCCAATTCACACCAGAGCACGCCAGTGCACGCCAGAGCACGCCAGTGCACGCCAGTGCACGCCAGTGCACGCCAGTGCACGCCAATTCACACCAGAGCACGCCAGTGCACGCCAGACCACGTCAATGCACGCCAGAGCAAGCCAGAGCACGCCAGAGCACGCCAGAGCACGCCAGTGCACGCCAGAGCACGGTAGAGCACAGCAGAGCACGCCTTTGCACGCACGAGCACGTCAATGCACGCCAGAGCATAACAGTGCACGCCAGAGCACGCCAGTGCACGCCAGAGCACGCCAATTTACACCAGAGCACGTCCATGCACGCCAGAGCACGCCAGTGCACGCCAGAGCACGCCAGTACACGCCAGAGCACGCCAGTGCACGCCAGAGCACGCCAGTGCACGCCAGAGCACGCCAGAGCACGCCAATTTACACCAGAGCACGCCAGTGCACGCCAGAGCACGTCAATGCACGACAGAGCACGACAGTGCACGACAGAGCTCGCCAGTGAACGCAAGAGCTCGCCAATTCACACCAGAGCACGCCAGTGCACACCAGAGCACGCCAATTCACGCCAGAGCACTCCAGTGCACGCTCAAGCACGCCAGTGCACGCCAGAGCATGCCAGTGCACGCCAGAGCACGCCAGTGCACGCCAGAGCACGCCAGTGCACGCCAGAGCACGCCAGTGCACGCCAGTGCACGCCAATTCACACCAGAGCACGCCAGTGCACGCACAGAGCACGACAGTGCACGCCAGAGCAAGTCAATGCACGCCAGTGCACGCAAGAGCACGTCAATTTACGCAAGAACATGCCAGTGCACGACAGAGCACGCAAGTGCACGCCAGAGCACGCCAATTCACACCAGAGCACGCCAGTACACGCCATTGCACGCCAGAGCACGCCAGTGCACGCCAGAGCACGCCAGTGCACGATAGAGCACGCCTGTGCAGCCAGAGCAATTCTTTGCACGCCAGAGCACGCAAGCGCACGCCAGTGCACGCCAGAGCACGCCAGTGCACGCCAGAGCACGGTAGAGCACAGCAGAGAACAGCGCAGCACTTGAAGTTGCTATAATATTTTTTTCACTTGTTAAAACTATTTTTTAATTACAGGATGTGTAAATCAATGTCCAATACACCATTTCAAGTCTATTTAATCAATTAATTTATAGAGCAAATCATGAACAAAAAGTTTGAGAAAAACGCACATCACAGCACTTGAATTTTTAAAAATTATTCAAGTTATTTGAGTTCTATTGTCGGGTAGTGGATTTCTATTGTCAAGCACTTGAGTTCTGCATAGCAGAGCACGCCAGAGCACGACAGAGCACGCCAGAGCACGCCAGTGCACGCCAGAGAACGCCAGTGCACGCCAGAGCACGCCAGTGCACGCCAGAGCACGCCAGTGCACGCACGAGCACATCAATGCATGCCAGAGCACGACAGTGCACGCCAGAGCACGCCAATTCACACCAGAGCACGCCAGTGCAAGCCAGAGCACACCAATTCACACCAGAGCATGACAGTGCACGCAAGAGCACGTCAATGCACGCCAGAGCACGCCAGTGCACGCCAGAGCACGCCAGTGCACGCCAGGGCACAACAGTAAACGCCAGAGCACGCCAGTGCACGCCAGAGCAATTCAATGCACGCCAGAGCACGCCAGTGCACGCCAGAGAAATTCAATGCACGCCAGAGCACGCCAGTGCACGCCAGAGCACGCAAGTGCACGCCAAAGCACGCCAGTGCACGCCAGAGCAAGCCAGTGCATGCCAGTGCACGCCAATTAACACCAGAGCACGCCAGTGCACGCCAGAGCACGCCAGAGCACGCCAGTGCACGCCAGTGCACGCCAGAGCACGTCAATGCACGCCAGAGCAAGCCAGAGCACGCCAGAGCACACCAGAGCACGCTGTTCACGCCAGAGTAATTCAATGCACTCCAGAGCACGCCAATTAACACCAGAGCACGCCAGTGCACGCCAGAGCACGCCAGAGCACGCCAATTCACACCAGAGCTCGCCAGTGCACGCAAGAGCACGTCAATGCACGCCAGAGCATGCCAGTGCACGCCAGAGCACGCCAGTGCACGCCAATTCACACCAGAGCACGCCAGTGCACGCCGGAGCACGCCAGAGCACGCCAGTGCACGCCAGTGCACGCCAGAGCCCGTCAATGCACGCCAGAGCAAGCCAGAGTACGCCAGAGCACGCCAGAGCACGCCAGTGCACGCCAGTGCACGCCAGAGCACGCCAGTGCACGCCAGAGCACGCCAGTGCACGCCAGAGCACGCCAGTGCACGCCAGAGCACGCCAGTGCACGCCAGAGCACGCCAGTGCACGCCAGATTACGCCAGTGCACGCCAGAGCACGCCAGAGAACGCCAATTTACACCAGAGAACGCCAATTCACACCAAAGCACGCCAGTGCACGCCAAAGCACGCCAGTGCACGCCAGAGCACGCCAGTGCACGCCAGAGCACGCCAGTGCACGCCAGTGCACGCCAGAGCAAGCCAGTGCACGCCAGAGCACGCCAGTGCACGCCAGAGCACGCCAATTTGCAACAGAGCACGCCAGAGCACGCCAGAGCACGCCAGAGCACGTCAATGCACGCCAGAGCACGCCAGTGCACGCCAGATCACGCCAATTCACACCAGAGCACGCCAGTGCACGCCAGAGCACGTCAATGCACGCCAGAGCACGACAGTGCACGACAGAGCTCGCCAGTGCACGCCAGAGCACGTCAATTCACACCAGAGCACGCCAGTGCACGCCAGAGCACGCCAATTCACACCAGAGCACGCCAGTGCACGCCAGAGCACCCCAGTGCACGCAAGAACAGGTCAATGCACGCCAGAGCACGCCAGTGGACGCCAGAGCACGCAAGTGAACGCAAAAGAACGCCAGTGCACGCCAGAGCACGCCAGTGCACGCCAATTCACACCAGAGCACGCCAGTGCACGCCAGAGCACGCCAGTGCACGCCAGAGCACGCCAGTGCACGCCAGAGCACGCCAGTGCACGCCAGAGCACGCCAGTGCACACCAGAGCACGCCAGTGCACGCCAGAGCACGCCAGTGCACGCCAGTGCACGCCAGTGCACGCCAGATCACGCCAGTGCACGCCAGAGCACGCCAGTGCACGCCAGAGCTCGCCAGTGCACGCCAGAGCACGCCAGTGCACGCCAGAGCACGCCAGAGCACTCCAGTGCACGCCAAAGCACGCCAAAGCACGCAAGTGCACGCCAGAGCACGCCAGTGCACGCCAATGCACACCAGAGCACGCCAGTGCACGCGCAGAGCACGCCAGTGCACGCGCAGAGCACTCCAGTGCACGCCAGAGCAAGTCAATGCACGCCAGTGCACGCAAGAGCACGTCAATGCACGCAAGAGCATGCCAGTGCACGCCAGAGCACGCCAATTCACACCAGAGCACGCCAGAACACGCCATTGCACGCCAGAGCACGCCAGTGCACGCCAGTGCACGCCAGTGCACGCCAGTGCACGCCAGTGCACGCCAGTGCACGATAGCGCACGCCAGTGCAGCCAGAGAAATTCAATGCACGCCAGAGCACGCCAGTGCACGCCAGAGCACGCAAGCGCACGCCAAAGCACGCCAGTGCACGCCAGTGCACGCCAATTCACACCAGAGCACGCCAGAGCACGCCAGTGCACGCCAGTGCACGCCAGAGCACGTCAATGCACGCCAGAGCAAGCCAGAGCACGCCAGAGCACGCCAGAGCACGCCAGTGCACCCCAGAGCACGCCAGTGCACGCCAGAGCACGCCAGTGCACGCCAGAGCACGCCAGTGCACGCCAGAGCACGCCAGTGCACGCCAGAGCACGCCAGTGCACGCCAGAGCACGCCAGAGCACTCCAGTGCACGCCAAAGCACGCCAAAGCACGCAAGTGCACGCCAGAGCACGCCAGTGCACGCCAGTGCACGCCAATGCACACCAGTGCACGCCAGTGCACGCGCAGAGCACGCCAGTGCACGCGCAGAGCACTCCAGTGCACGCCAGAGCAAGTCAATGCACGCCAGTGCACGCAAGAGCACGTCAATGCACGCAAGAGCATGCAAGTGCACGCCAGAGCACGCCAATTCACACCAGAGCACGCCAGAACACGCCATTGCACGCCAGAGCACGCCAGTGCACGATAGAGCACGCCAGTGCAGCCAGAGAAATTCAATGCACGCCAGAGCACGCCAGTGCACGCCAGAGCACGCAAGCGCACGCCAAAGCACGCCAGTGCACGCCAGTGCACGCCAATTCACACCAGAGCACGCCAGAGCACGCCAGTGCACGCCAGTGCACGCCAGTGCACGCCAGTGCACGCCAGTGCACGCCAGTGCACGCCAGTGCACGCCAGTGCACGCCAGTGCACGCCAGTGCACGCCAGAGCACGTCAATGCACGCCAGAGCAAGCCAGAGCACGCCAGAGCACGCCAGAGCACGCCAGTGCACTCCAGAGCACGGTAGAGCACAGCAGAGAACAGCGCAGCACTTGAAGTTGCTATAATATTTTTTTCACTTGTTAAAACCATTTTTTAATTACAGGATGTGTAAATCAATGTCCAATACACCATTTCAAGTCTATTTAATCAATAAATTTATAGAGCAAATCGTGAACAAAAAGTTTGAGAAAAACGCACATCACAGCACTTGAATTTTTAAAAATTATTCAAGTTATTTGAGTTCTATTGTCGGGTAGTGGATTTCTATTGTCAAGCACTTGAGTTCTGCATAGCAGAGCACGCCAGAGCACGACAGAGCACGCCAGAGCACGCCAGTGCACGCCAGAGAACGCCAGTGCACGCCAGAGCACGCCAGTGCACGCACGAGCACGTCAATGCACGCCAGAGCACGCCAGTGCACGCCAGAGCACGCCAATTAACACCAGAGCACGCCAGTGCACGCCAGTGCACGCCAATTTGCAACAGAGCACGCCAGAGCACGCCAGAGCACGCCAGAGCACGTCAATGCACGCCAGAGCACGCCAGTGCACGCCAGAGCACGCCAATTCGCACCAGAGCACGCCAGTGCACGCCAGAGCACGTCAATGCACGCCAGAGAACGACAGTGCACGACAGAGCTCGCCAGTGCACGCCAGAGCACGCCAATTCACACCAGAGCACGCCAGTGCACGCCAGAGCACGCCAATTCACACCAGAGCACGCCAGTGCACGCCAGAGCACCCCAGTGCACGCAAGAGCAGGTCAATGCACGCCAGAGCACGCCAGTGGACGCCAGAGCACGCAAGTGAACGCCAAAGCACGCCAGTGCACGCCAGAGTACGCCAGTGCACGCCAATTCACACCAGAGCACGCCAGTGCACGCCAGAGCACGCCAGTGCACGCCAGAGCACGCCAGTGCACGCCAGAGCACGCCAGTGCACGCCAGAGCACGCCAGTGCACGCCAGAGCACGCCAGTGCACGCCAGAGCACGCCAGTGCACGCCAGAGCACGCCAGTGCACGCCAGAGCACGCCAGTGCACGCCAGAGCACGCCAGTGCACGCCAGAGCACGCCAGTGCACGCCAGAGCACGCCAGTGCACGTCAGAGCACGCCAGAGCACTCCAGTGCACGCCAAAGCACGCCAAAGCACGCAAGTGCACGCCAGAGCACGCCAGTGCACGCCAGTGCACGCCAATTCACACCAGAGCACGCCAGTGCACGCGCAGAGCACGCCAGTGCACGCTAGAGCAAGTCAATGCACGCCAGTGCACGCAAGAGCACGTCAATGCACGCAAGAGCATGCAAGTGCACGCCAGAGCACGCCAATTCACACCAGAGCACGCCAGAACACGCCATTGCACGCCAGAGCACGCCAGTGCACGCCAGTGCACGGTAGAGCACGATAGAGCAATCCAGTGCAGCCAGAGAAATTCAATGCACGCCAGAGCACGCCAGTGCACGCCAGTGCACGCCAGTGCACGCCAGTGCACGATAGAGCAATCCAGTGCAGCCAGAGAAATTCAATGCACGCCAGAGCACGCCAGTGCACGCCAGAGCACGCAAGCGCACGCCAAAGCACGCCAGTGCACGCCAGTGCACGCCAATTCACACCAGAGCACGCCAGAGCACGCCAGTGCACGCCAGTAATAATAATAATAATAATGTATTGCATTTAATATTGAATAGCGCCTTTTCCAAATCATGATCAAAGGCGCTATCAGCTCCGACAATATACATGGGGAAACTCAATTTTCATATGCCGTTCGAAACAAAAATGTTTTTAGCTTACAACGAAACTGTGTGAGAGAGAAAAGAGGAGAGTAAGGAAAGAGAGCTAGTAAGCGAAGGTCGGGGGGTAAGGAATTCCAAATTCGAGGAGAGGCGTCTGAGAATGCTCGATCGCCAAAGCTTTTCATGTGGCTGCGAGGGGTGAAGAGTAGGAGCTGGAAGGAGGAGCGGGATTCACGGCCGGTGTCACGGATGCTGATTAGTGCACTGAGGTATTGTGGCGCGAGACCAACTAAACAACGGAACACTTGGACAGCAATCTTGAACTCGATGCGCTGACACACTGGGAGCCAGTGCAGGGAGCGGAGAACTGGAGTGATGGATTCACGTCGGCTTACACCCATGATGAGACGAGCTGCTGAGTTTTGGACACGCTGCAACTTCGCCAGGCGAGTTGCGGGAAGACCAACCAGTAGAGCGTTGCCGTAGTCAATGTGGGACAGAACAAAAGCATGCACGAGCTGTATCACTGCAGGAAGAGAGAGGAATTTCTTTATTCTCGCGATTCGCCTGAGGTGAAAGTAGGACGATCTGCATGATGAATTTATCTGTTGCTCCATTGTTAGGTGAGAGTCAAGTAGAACCCCAAGATTGCGGACCACAGGAGAGGGAATAATGCTGGCGCCACCGACCACGAGAGGAATAGACGCAATGCGTTTCTTCACTACATTGTCTTTTGAAGAGACTAGGAGAGCATCCGTTTTGTCTTCATTCAGTTTAAGGCGGTTGGCAGCCAGCCATTTCCCTTGTTCTACGAGAGACGCTGTAAGGTTATCGAAAACTCGTTGTTGGTCAGCTGCAGACAGAGATGGGGTGAAAGAATCATACTCTTGGGAATCGTCGGCAAAGTAATGGTCAGAAATCCCAAAGGACGAAGCTATTTCGTGCATCGGGGAGTTGTACAGGATGTAGAGTATAGGGCCTAGCACCGAGCCTTGCGGAACACCGTAAATGAGTGGGGTGGGAGATGACGATACGCCATTGACGCTGACCGACTGCTGCCTTTTGTCGAGATACGAGGTGAACCAGGTGAGGGCGAGTCCAGAGACACCAAAGCGAGCAGAGAGGCGGTCTAGGAGAATGCCATGGTCGATGGTGTCAAAGGCCGCGCTTTGATCAAGGAGAGCCAGGATGACAGCGTCGCCGTTGTCAACCGAAGTGAGGAGATCGTTAAGTACCTTAAGAAGGGCAGTTTCAGTGGAGTGAGCAGCTCTGTACGCTGATTGCACAGAGGCAAAGAGGGACTGAGACTCAAGATAGGCCACAAGCTGTTAAGCGGCGACACGTTCGAGAAGTTTAGAGAGGAATGAAAGAAGGGACACAGGTCGATAGTTGGAAAGCACATCAGAATCAAGGCCATGTTTTTTCAACAGTGGGGTAATGAGGGCAAGCTTCATATCCTGGGGAAACACTCCAGAGGAGAGAGACAAATTAATTATGTTTGCAATTGAGGGAGCCAATGAGGGTAGGCACTTCTTTAGAACAAACGTAGGCAATGGGTCAAGAGGGGAGGACTTTGATGCACACGACAATATGAGAGACGAAATTTCACAAACTGTTACTGGAGAGAAGGATGAGAAGGCGACGACGGGTTGACGTGTCTCCGGTTCCCAGTTTCCAGTAGCAGCGTCAAGGTTCGCTCGGATGGTGTTGATCTTGGAGACAAAGAAGTGGCTAAACTGCTCAACGAGTTCTGTTAAGGAATCATGAGTGGGTAGCCGCAGACCAGGTTTGACGAGCAGCAGCCAGTCAACTAGCTTGAAGAGGGAGGTCTTCTTCCCACCAGCTTCCAGGATCTGAGATTCAAGGAAGGATCTCTTAGCCAGGTTGATCATCTCGTGGAGATTCCGCAGCTCGCCATGCATGATTTGCTTGTCAATTGTCAGGTTTGTCAGCTTCCAGCGCCTCTCCAGCCTCCTCACTTTTCTTCTAGCCGCATGGATCTCCTCATTGTCCCACGGATTATCTGGGCGAACAGTGAAGCATCTTTTGACCATTGGAGCGTGTGAGTCGAGAACACATGCAAGGCCATTGTTGTACTGCGACAGAGCACTTTCACAGTCCCCAGCTGGGGACGTAATAAGTGGCAGCTTTAGCAGGTCAGAGCAGAAGGAAGAAAAGTCGATTGACTTCAGCTTCCTGAACTCTACCTTCTTGACTGGACGCAACGGGCGGTGTGCCTTGGCGCACCAATGGATCGCACGATGGTCACTGATGAAGTCGGATGTGGAACAATCAACTAGAAAGTTGTCCGACGATCTTGATAACACAAGATCGAGAGTGTGGCCACCGACGTGGCTAGAGTCAGACACATGCTGCTGAAGATCGAATGAGTCGATTAAAGAGAGAAATGACTGGCCCAGTTGACACGATTTGTCGTCTACATGGATGTTAAAGTCGCCAACTATGAGCAGGAGACCGGGAGAATGAACCAGGAATTCAAGCAGACTTGCAAACTCATCAATAAACTGATTGGGTTTGTGGGAGGGTGGGCGATAGATAACGAGAAGCGTGAAGCACGTAGAGTTGGTGGTAAGGGATGCAGCAAGAAACTCGAACGAAATAGCAACGAAGTCCAAGTTAAGTGGGCGAACGCGCACAGTATCACGAAACATAATTGCAACTCCCCCTCCGCGCTTGCCTATTCTCGGCTTATGAAGTGACGAATAACCAGCCGGGCATAGTTCGCGTAAAATATCGTCTCCACTATCTTCACGAAGCCAGGATTCAGTAATGGCGACTACATCAAGGCTATGACACACGATATGATGTTGAATAATATACATGTTGCACTGAATGGATCGAGCATTAACAAGGGCGCATTGTAAAAACTTTTTGACCGTCAAGCCTCTTCTCACCGATTTTCCGCTCCTTCTGCAACGCTTGGTCGGGCTGCGTGAGGCAATGCCCAAGGCTCTTACAGTAAACAATAAGCTGAATGGTAGTAGTGGTGGCACTAGTGGAGGATTGCGAGCAGAGAAAAACTGCTCGGCAGACAGCTGATTCGAGAAGCCCTGGGGCGACATGCCGGCAGGACGATAAACAAATGGGCACAGAAAGAAGCAGGAATAACTGAGAACGCCGAATGAAGTAACACGAGACACAGCAGAACAATGGCTATTAAACTAACCAAAGTAAACAAAAATGGCACAAACGGAACACACAGAAAATGAGTTAAGAGTCGGGAGCTCTATTACGGTGCTGCCACTCAGGGCGCTATCCAGCAGACGAACTTGCTAGTGCACGCCAGAGCACGTCAATGCACGCCAGAGCAAGCCAGAGCACGCCAGAGCACGCCAGAGCACGCCAGAGCACGCCAGTGCACGCCAGAGCACGGTAGAGCACAGCAGAGAACAGCGCAGCACTTGAAGATGCTATAATATTTTTTTCACTTGTTAAAACCATTTTTTAATTACAGGATGTGTAAATCAATGTCCAATACACCATTTCAAGTCTATTTAATCAATAAATTTATAGAGCAAATCGTGAACAAAAAGTTTGAGAAAAACGCATATCACAGCACTTGAATTTTTAAAAATTATTCAAGTTATTTGAGTTCTATTGTCGGGTAGTGGATTTCTATTGTCAAGCACTTGAGTTCTGCATAGCAGAGCACGCCAGAGCACGACAGAGCACGCCAGAGCACGCCAGTGCACGCCAGAGAACGCCAGTGCACGCCAGAGCACGCCAGTGCACGCACGAGCACGTCAATGCACGCCAGAGCACGCCAGTGCACGCCAGAGCACGCCAATTAACACCAGAGCACGCCAGTGCAAGCCAGAGCACACCGATTCACACCAGAGCACGCCAGTGCACGCACGAGCACGTCAATGCACGCCAGAGCACGCCAGTGCACGCCAGAGCACGCCAGTGCACGCCAGAGCACGCCAGTGCACGCCAGAGCATAACAGTGCACGTCAGAGCATAACAGTGCACGCCAGAGCACACCAGTGCACGCCAGAGCACGCCAGTGCACGCCAGTGCACGCCAGTGCACGCCAATTACACCAGAGCACGCCAGTGCACGCCAGAGCACGCCAGAGCACGCCAGTGCACGCCAGTGCACGCCAGTGCACGCCAGAGCACGTCAATGCACGCCAGAGCACGCCAATTTGCAACAGAGCACGCCAGAGCACGCCAGAGCACGCCAGAGCACGTCAGAGCATGTCAATGCACGCCAGAGCACGCCAGTGCACGCCAGAGCACGCCAGAGCACGCCAATTCACACCAGAGCACGCCAGTGCACGCCAGACCACGTCAATGCACGCCAGAGCACGACAGTGCACGACAGAGCTCGCCAGTGCACGCACGAGCACGCCAATTAACACCAGAGCACGCCAGTGCAAGCCAGAGCACACCAATTCACACCAGAGCACGCCAGTGCACGCACGAGCACGTCAATGCACGCCAGAGCACGCGAGTGCACGCACGAGCACGTCAATGCACGCCAGAGCACGCCAGTGCACGCCAGAGCACGCCAATGCACGCCAGAGCACGCCAGTGCACGTCAGAGCATAACAGTGCACGCCAGAGCACACCAGTGCACGCCAGAGCACGCCAGTGCACGCCAGTGCACGCCAGTGCACGCCAATTACACCAGAGCACGCCAGTGCACGCCAGAGCACGCCAGAGCACGCCAGTGCACGCCAGTGCACGCCAGAGCACGTCAATGCACGCCAGAGCACGCCAATTTGCAACAGAGCACGCCAGAGCACGCCAGAGCACGTCAGAGCATGTCAATGCACGCCAGAGCACGCCAGTGCACGCCAGACCACGTCAATGCACGCCAGAGCACGACAGTGCACGACAGAGCTCGCCAGTGCACGCCAGAGCACGCCAATTCACACTAGAGCACGCCAGTGCACGCCAGAGCACGCCAATTCACACCAGAGCACGCCAGTGCACGCCAGAGCAACCCAGTGCACGCAAGAGCAGGTCAATGCACGCCACAGCACGCCAGTGGACGCCAGAGCACGCAAGTGAACGCCAGAGCACGCCAGTGCACGCCAATTCACACCAGAGCACGCCAGTGCACGCCAGAGCACGCCAGTGCACGCCAGTGCACGCCAGAGCAATTCAATGCACGCCAGAGCACGCCAGTGCACGCCAGAGCACGCAAGTGCACGCCAAAGAACGCCAGTGCACGCCAGAGCAAACCAGAGCACGGTGTGCACGCCAGAGTAATTCAATGCACGCCAGAGCACGCCAATTCACACCAGAGCACGCCAGTGCACGCCAGAGCACGCCAATTCACACCAGAGCAGGCCAGTGCACGCAAGAGCACGTCAATGCACGCCAGAGCATGCCAGTGCACGCTAGAGCACGCCAGTGCACGCCAGTGCACGCCAATTCACACCAGAGCACGCCAGAGCACGCCAGTGCACGCCAGAGCACGTCAATGCACGCCAGAGCAAGCCAGAGTACGCCAGAGCACGCCAGAGCACGCCAGTGTACTTCAGAGCACGGTAGAGCACAGCAGAACACGCCAGAGCACGCCAGTGCACGCCAGAGCACGCCAGTGCACGCCAGAGAACGCCAGTGCACGCCAGAGCACGCCAGTGCACGCCAGATTACGCCAATTCACACCAAAGCACGCCAGTGCACGCCAAAGCACGCCAGTGCACGCCAGTGCAGGCCAGAGCACGCCAGTGCACGCCAGAGCACGCCAGAGCACGCCAGTGCACGCCAGAGCACGCCAATTTGCACCAGAGCACGCCAGAGCAGGCCAGAGCACGCCAGAGCACGTCAATGCACGCCAGAGCACGCCAGTGCACGCCAGAGCACGCCAATTCACACCAGAGCACGTCAATGCACGACAGAGCTCGCCTTTGCACGCCAGAGCACGCCAATTCACACCAGAGTACGCCAGTGCACGCCAGAGCACGCCAATTCACACCAGAGCACGCCAGTGCACGCAAGAGCAGGTCAATGCACGCCAGAGCACGCCAGTGGACGCCAGAGCACGCAAGTGGACGCCAAAGCACGCCAGTGCACGCCAGTGCACGCCACTTCACACCAGAGCACGCCAGTGCACGCCAGTGCACGCCAGAGCACGCCAGTGCACGCCAGAGCACAGCAGTGCACGCCAGACCACGCCAGTGCACGCCAGAGCCATTCAATGCACGCCAGAGCACGCCAGTGCACGCCAGAGCACACCAGAGCACGCTGTGCACGCCAGAGTAATTCAATGCACGCCAGAGCACGCCAATTCACACCAGAGCACGCCAGTGCACGCCAGTGCACGCCAATTCACACCAGAGCACGCCAGTAAACGCCAGAGCACGCCAGAGCACGCCAGTGCACGCCAGAGCACGTCAATGCACGCCAGAGCAAGCCAGAGTACGGCAGAGCACGCCAGTGCACGCCAGAGCAATTCAATGCACGCCAGAGCACGCCAGTGCACGCCAGAGCACGCCAGAGCCCGCCAATTAACACCAGAGCACGCCAGTGCACGCCAGAGCACCCCAGTGCATGCAAGAGCAGGTCAATGCACGCCAGAGCACGCCAGTGGACGCCAGAGCACGCAAGTGAACGCCAAAGCACGCCAGTGCACGCCAATTCACACCAGAGCACTCCAGTGCCCGCCAGAGCACGCCAGTGCACGCCAGAGCACGCCAGTGCACGCCAGAGCACGCCAGTGCACGCCAGAGCACGCCAGTGCACGCCAGAGCACGCCAGTGCACGCCAGAGCACGCCAGTGCACGCCAGAGCATGCCAGTGCACGCCAGATCACGCCAGAGCAGGCCAGATCACGCCAGAGCACGTCAATGCACGCCAGAGCACGCCAGTGCACGCCAGAGCACGCCAATTCACACCAGAGCACGTCAATGCACGACAGAGCTCGCCTGTGCACGCCAGAGCACGCCAGAGCACACCAGAGCACGCTGTGCACGCCAGAGTAATTCAATGCACGCCAGAGCACGCCAATTAACACCAGAGCACGCCAGTGCACGCCAGTGCACGCCAATTCACACCAGAGCACGCCAGTAAACGCCAGAGCACGCCAGAGCACGCCAGTGCACGCCAGAGCACGTCAATGCACGCCAGAGCAAGCCAGAGTACGGCAGAGCACGCCAGTGCACGCCAGAGCAATTCAATGCACGCCAGAGCACGCCAGTGCACGCCAGAGCACGCCAGAGCCCGCCAATTAACACCAGAGCACGCCAGTGCACGCCAGAGAACCCCAGTGCATGCAAGAGCAGGTCAATGCACGCCAGAGCACGCCAGTGGACGCCAGAGCACGCAAGTGAACGCCAAAGCACGCCAGTGCACGCCAATTCACACCAGAGCACTCCAGTGCCCGCCAGAGCACGCCAGTGCACGCCAGAGCACGCCAGTGCACGCCAGAGCACGCCAATTCACACCAGAGCACGTCAATGCACGACAGAGCTCGCCTGTGCACGCCAGAGCACGCCAATTCACACCAGAGTACGCCAGTGCACGCCAGAGCACGCCAATTCACACCAGAGCACGCCAGTGCACGCCAGAGCACGCCAGTGCACGCAAGAGCAGATCAATGCACGCCAGAGCACGCCAGTGGACGCCAGAGCACGCAAGTGAACGCCAAAGCACGCCAGTGCACGCCAGAGCACGCCAGTGCACGCCAGTGCACGCCAATTCACACCAGAGCACGCCAGATTACGCCAGTGCACGTTAGAGCACGCCAGTGCACTCCAGAGCACGTCAGTGCACGCCAGAGCACGCCAGTGCACGCCAGAGCAATTCAATGCACGCCAGAGCACGCCAGTGCACGCCAGAGCACACCAGAGCACGCTCTGCACGCCAGAGTAATTCAATGCACGCCAGAGCACGCCAATTCACACCATAGCACGCCAGTGCACGCCAGTGCACGCCAATTCACACCAGAGCACGCCAGAGCACGCCAGTGCACGCCAGAGCACGCCAGAGAACGCCAATTTACACCAGAGAACGCCAATTCACACCAAAGCACGCCAGTGCACGCCAAAGCAGGCCAGTGCACGCCAGTGCACGCCAGTGCACGCCAATTCACACCAGAGCACGCCAGTGCACGCCAGAGCACGTAAAAACACGCCAGAGCAAGCCAGAGCACGCCAGAGCACGCCAGAGCAAGCCAGTGCACGCCAGAGCACGGTAGAGCACAGCAGAGAACGCCAGTGCACGCAAGAGCACGAAAGTGCACGCACGAGCATGTCAATGCACGCCAGAGCATAAAAGTGCACGCACGAGCACGTCAATGCACGCCAGAGCATAACAGTGCACGCCAGAGCACGCCAGTGCACGCCAATTCACACCAGAGCACGTCCATGCACGCCAGAGCACGCCAGTGCACGCCAGAGCACGCCAGTGCGCGCCAGAGCACGCCAATTTTCACCAGAGCACGCCAGAGCACGCCAGAGCACGTCAATGCACGCCAGAGCACGCAAGTGCACGCCAGGGCACGCCAATTCACACCAGAGCACGTCAATGCTCGCCAGAGCACGACAGTGCACGACAGAGCTCGCCTGTTCACGCCAGAGCACGCCAATTCACACCAGAGTACGCCAGTGCACGCCAGAGCACGCCAATTCACACCAGAGTACGCCAGTGCACGCCAGAGCACGCCAATTCACACCAGAGTACGCCAGTGCACGCCAGAGCACGCCAGTGCACGCAAGAGCAGGTCAATGCACGCCAGAGCAAGCCAGAGCACGCCAGAGCACGCCAGTGCACGCCAGAGCTCGCCAGTGCACGCCAGAGCACGCCAGTGCACAACAGTGCACGCCAGAGCACGCCAGTGCACGCCAGAGCAATTCAATGCACGCCAGAGCACGCCAGCCCACGCCAAAGCCCACCACAGCACGCTGTGCACGCCAGAGTAATTCAATGCACGCCAGAGCACGCCAACTCACACCAGAGCACGCCAGTGCACGCCAGAGCACGCCAATTCACACCAGAGCATGCCAGTGCACGCAAGAGCACGTCAATGCACGCCAGAGCACGCCAGAGCACGCCAGTGCACGCCAGAGCACGTCAATGCACGCCAGAGCAAGCCAGAGTACGCCAGAGAACGCCAGAGCACGCCAGTGCACGCCAGAGCACGGTAGAGCACGCCAGTGCACGCCAGAGCACGGTAGAGCACGCCAGTGCACGCCGGAGCACGGTAGAGCACAGCAGAGCACGCCAGTGCACGCCAGAGCACACCAGTGCACGCACGAGCACGTCAATGCACGCCAGAGCATAACAGTGGGCGCCAGAGCACGCCAGTGCACGCCAGAACATGCCAATTCACACCAGAGCACGCCAGTGCACGCCAAAGCACGCCAGTGCACGCCAGAGCACGCCAGTGCACGCCAGAGCACGCCAGTGCACGCCAGAGCACGCCAGTGCACGCCAGAGCAATTCAATGCACGCCAGAGCACGCCAGTGCACGCCAGAGCACGCAAGTGCACGCCAAAGAACGCCAGTGCACGCCAGAGCACGCCAGTTTACGCCAATTAACAAAAGAGCACGCCAGTGCACGCCAGAGAACGCCAGAGCACGCCAGTGCACGCCAGTGCACGCTAGAGCACGTCAATGCACGCCAGAGCAAGCCAGAGCACGCCAGTGCACGCCAGAGCACGCCAGAGCACGCCAATTTGTACCAGAGCACGCCAGAGCACGCCAGAGCACGCCAGAGCACGTCAATGCACGCCAGAGCACGCCAGTGCACGCCAGAGCACGCCAATTCACACCAGAGCACGCCAGTGCACGCCAGAGCACGTTAATGCACGCCTGAGCAAGACAGTGCACGACAGAGCTCGCCAGTGCACGCCAGAGCACGCCAATTCACACCAGAGCACGCCAGTGCACGCAAGAGCACGTCAATGCGCGCCAGAGCATGCCAGTGCACGCCAGAGCACGTCAATTCACACCAGAGCACGTCAATGCACGCCAGAGCACGCCAGTGCACGCCAGAGCACGCCAGTGCACGCCAGAGCACGCCAGTGCACGCCAGAGCACGCCAGTGCACGCCAGAGCACGCCAGTGCACGCAAGAGCACGCCAGTGCACGCCAGAGCACGCCAGTGCACGCCAGAGCAATTCAATGCACGCCAGAGCACGCCAGTGCACGTCAGAGCACGCAAGTGCACGCCAAAGCACGCCAGTGCACGCCAGAGCAAGCCAGTGCACGCCAGTGCACGCCAATTAACACCAGAGTACGCCAGTGCACGCCAGAGCACGCCAATTCACACCAGAGCACGCCAATTCACACCAGAGCACGCCAGTGCACGCAAGAGCACGTCAATGCACGCCAGAGCAAGCCAGAGTACGCCAGAAGACGCCAGAGCACGCCAGTGCACGCCAGAGCACGGTAGAGCACAGCAGAGCACGCCAGTGCACGCACGAGCACGTCAATGCACGCCAGAGCATAACAGTGCACGCCAGAGCACGCCAGTGCACGCCAGAGCACGCCAATTCACACCAGAGCAAGTCAATGCACGCCAGAGCACGCCAGAGCACGCCAGTGCACGCCAGAGCACGCCAGTGCACGCCAGAGCACGCCAGTGCACAACAGATTAATTCAATGCACGCCAGAGCACGCCAGTGCACGCCAGAGCACGCAAGTGCACGCCAAAGCACGCCAGTGCACGCCAGAGCACGCCAGTGCACGCCAATTAACACCAGAGCACGCCAGTGCACGCCAGAGCACGCCAGAGCACGCCAGAGCACGCCAGTGCACGCCAGAGCACGGTAGAGCACGCCAGTGCACGCCAGAGCACGGTAGAGCACGCCAGTGCACGCCGGAGCACGGTAGAGCACAGCAGAGCACGCCAGTGCACGCCAGAGCACACCAGTGCACGCACGAGCACGTCAATGCACGCCAGAGCATAACAGTGGGCGCCAGAGCACGCCAGTGCACGCCAGAACATGCCAATTCACACCAGAGCACGCCAGTGCACGCCAAAGCACGCCAGTGCACGCCAGAGCACGCCAGTGCACGCCAGAGCACGCCAGTGCACGCCAGAGCACGCCAGTGCACGCCAGAGCAATTCAATGCACGCCAGAGCACGCCAGTGCACGCCAGAGCACGCAAGTGCACGCCAAAGAACGCCAGTGCACGCCAGAGCACGCCAGTTTACGCCAATTAACAAAAGAGCACGCCAGTGCACGCCAGAGAACGCCAGAGCACGCCAGTGCACGCCAGTGCACGCTAGAGCACGTCAATGCACGCCAGAGCAAGCCAGAGCACGCCAGTGCACGCCAGAGCACGCCAGAGCACGCCAATTTGTACCAGAGCACGCCAGAGCACGCCAGAGCACGCCAGAGCACGTCAATGCACGCCAGAGCACGCCAGTGCACGCCAGAGCACGCCAATTCACACCAGAGCACGCCAGTGCACGCCAGAGCACGTTAATGCACGCCTGAGCAAGACAGTGCACGACAGAGCTCGCCAGTGCACGCCAGAGCACGCCAATTCACACCAGAGCACGCCAGTGCACGCCAGTGCACGCAAGAGCACGTCAATGCGCGCCAGAGCATGCCAGTGCACGCCAGAGCACGTCAATTCACACCAGAGCACGTCAATGCACGCCAGAGCACGCCAGTGCACGCCAGAGCACGCCAGTGCACGCCAGAGCACGCCAGTGCACGCCAGAGCACGCCAGTGCACGCCAGAGCACGCCAGTGCACGCCAGAGCACGCCAGTGCACGCAAGAGCACGCCAGTGCACGCCAGAGCACGCCAGTGCACGCCAGAGCAATTCAATGCACGCCAGAGCACGCCAGTGCACGTCAGAGCACGCAAGTGCACGCCAAAGCACGCCAGTGCACGCCAGAGCAAGCCAGTGCACGCCAGTGCACGCCAATTAACACCAGAGTACGCCAGTGCACGCCAGAGCACGCCAGAGCACGCCAGAGCACGCCAATTCACACCAGAGCACGCCAGTGCACGCAAGAGCACGTCAATGCACGCCAGAGCAAGCCAGAGTACGCCAGAAGACGCCAGAGCACGCCAGTGCACGCCAGAGCACGGTAGAGCACAGCAGAGCACGCCAGTGCACGCACGAGCACGTCAATGCACGCCAGAGCATAACAGTGCACGCCAGAGCACGCCAGTGCACGCCAGAGCACGCCAGTGCACGCCAGAGCACGCCAATTCACACCAGAGCAAGTCAATGCACGCCAGAGCACGCCAGAGCACGCCAGTGCACGCCAGAGCACGCCAGTGCACGCCAGAGCACGCCAGTGCACGCCAGAGCACGCCAGTGCACGCCAGAGCACGCCAGTGCACGCCAGAGCACGCCAGTGCACAACAGATTAATTCAATGCACGCCAGAGCACGCCAGTGCACGCCAGAGCACGCAAGTGCACGCCAAAGCACGCCAGTGCACGCCAGAGCACGCCAGTGCACGCCAATTAACACCAGAGCACGCCAGTGCACGCCAGAGCACGCCAGAGCACGCCAGAGCACGCCAGTGCACGCCAGAGCACGTCAATGCACGCCAGAGCAAGCCAGAGCACGCCAGTGCACGCCAGAGCACGTCAATGCACGCCAGAGCACGCCAGTGCACGCCAGAGCACGCCAATTCACACCAGAGCACGCCAGTGCACGCCAGAGCACGTCAATGCACGCCTGAGCAAGACAGTGCACGACAGAGCTCGCCAGTGCATGCCAGAGCAATTCAATGCACGCCAGAGCACGCCAGTGCACGCCAGAGCACACCAGAGCACGCTCTGCACGCCAGAGTAATTCAATGCACGCCAGAGCACGCCAATTCAAACCAGAGCACGCCAGTGCACACCAGAGCACGCCAATTCACACCAGAGCAGGCCAGTGCACGCAAGAGCACGTCAATGCACGCCAGAGCAAGCCAGTGCACGCCAGTGCACGCCAGTGCACGCCAATTCACACCAGAGCACGCCAGTGCACGCCAGAGCACGCCAGAGCACGCCAGTGCACGCCAGAGCACGTCAATGCACGCCAGAGCAAGCCAGAGTACGCCAGAGCACGCCAGAGCACGCCAGTGCAAGCCAGAGCACGGTAGAGCACGCCAGTGCACGCCAGAGCACGGTAGAGCACGCCAGTGTACGCCAGAGCACGTCAGACCACAGCAGAGCACGCAAGTGCACGCCAGAGCACACCAGTGCACGCACGAGCACGTCAATGCACGCCAGAGCATAACAGTGGACGCTAGAGCACGCCAGTGCACGCCAGAGCATGCCAATTCACACCAGAGCAAGTCAATGCACGCCAGAGCACGCCAGTGCACGCCAGAGCACGCCAGTGCACGCCAGAGCACGCCAGTGCACGCCAGTGCACGCCAGAGCACGCCAGTGCACGCCAGAGCACGCCAGTGCACGCCAGAGCACGCCAGTGCACGCCAGAGCACGCCAGTGCACGCCAGAGCAATTCAATGCACGCCAGAGCACGCCAGTGCACGCCAGAGCACGCAAGTGCACGCCAAAGCACGCCAGTGCACGCCAGAGCACGTTAGTTTACGCCAATTAACAAAAAAGCACGCCAGTGAACGCCAGAGCACGCCAGTGCACGCTAGAGCACGTCAATGCACGCCAGAGCAAGCCAGAGCACGCCAGTGCACGCCAGAGCACGCCAGAGCACGCAAATTTTTACCAGAGCACGCCAGAGCACGCCAGAGCACGCCAGAGCACGTCAATGCACGCCAGAGCACGCCAGTGCACGCCAGAGCACTCCAGTGCACGCCAGAGCACGCCAATTCACACCAGAGCACGCCAGTGCACGCCAGAGCACGTCAATGCACGCCTGAGCAAGACAGTGCACGACAAAGCTCGCCAGTGCACGCCAGAGCACGCCAATTCACACCAGAGCACGACAGTGCACGCAACTGCACGTCAGAGCAAGCCAGAGCACGCCAGAGCACGCCAGAGCACGCCAGTGCACGCCAGAGCACGGTAGAGCACAGCAGAGAACAGCTCAGCACTTGAAGTTGCTATAATATTTTTTTCACTTGTTAAAACCATTTTTTAATTACAAGATGTGTAAATCAATGTCCAATACACCATTTCAAGTCTATTTAATCAATAAATTTATAGAGCAAATCATGAACAAAAAGTTTTAGAAAAAAGCACATCACAGCACTTGTATTTTTTAAAATTATTCAATTTATTTGAGTTCTATTGTCGTTTAGTGGATTTCTATTATCAAGTACTTGAGTTCTGCATAGCAGAGCACGCCAGAGCACGCCAGAGCACGCCAGTGCACTCCAGAGCACGCCAATTCACACCAGAGCACGCAAGTGCACGCCAGAGCACACCAATTCACACCAGAGCACGCCAGTGCACGCCAGTGCACGCCAGTGCACGCCAGTGCACGCCAGTGCACGCCAGTGCACGCCAGTGCACGCACGAGCACGTCAATGCACGCCAGAGCATGCCAGTGCTCGCCAGAGCACGCCAGTGCACGCCAGAGCACGCCAATTACACCAAAGCACGTCAATGCACGCCAGAGCACGCCAGAGCATGCCAGTGCACACACGAGCACGTCAATGCACGCCAGAGCATGCCAGTGCACGCCAGAGCACGCCAATTCATACCAGAGCACGTCAATGCACGCCAGAGCACGCCAGTGCACGCCAGAGCATGCCAATTCACACCAGAGCACGCAAGAGCACGCCAGAGCACGTAAATGCACGCCAGAGCACGCCAATTCACACCAGAGCACGCCAGTGCACGCCAGAGCACGCCAAAGAACGCCAGTTTACGCCAGAGCACGTCAATGCACGCCAGAGCAAGCCAGAGCACGCCAGAGCAAGCCAGAGCACGCCAGAGCACGCCAGAGCACTTCAGTGCACGCCAGAGCACGGTAGAGCACAGCAGAGAACAGCTCACCACTTGAAGTTGCTATAATATTTTTTCACTTGTTAAAATCATTTTTTAATTACAGGATGTGTAAATCAATATCCAATACACCATTTCAAGTCTATTTAATCAATAAATTTATAGAGCAAATCATGAACAAAAAGTTTGAGAAAAACGCACATCACAGCACTTGAATTTTTAAAAATTATTCAAGTTATTTGATTTCTATTCTCGGGTAGTGGATTTCTATTGTCAAGCACTTGAGTTCTGCATAGCAGAGCACGCCAGAGCACGACGCAGCACGCCAGAGTACGCCAGTGCACGCCAAAGCACGCCAGTGCACGCCAGAGCACGCCAGTGCACGCCAGTGCACGCCAATTCACACCAGAGCACGCCAGAGCACGCCAGAGCACGCCAGTGCACGCCAGTGCACGCCAGAGCACGTCAATGCACGCCAGAGCAAGCCAGAGAACGCCAGTGCACGCCAGAGCACGCCAGTGCACACACGAGCACGTCAATGCACGCCAGAGCACGCCAGTGCACGCCAGAGCACGCCAGTGCACGCCAGAGCACGCCAGTGCACGCCAGAGCAAGCCAGTGCACGTTAGAGCACGCCAGTGCACGCCAGAGCACGCCAGTGCACGCCAGAGCACGCCAGTGCACGCCAGAGCACGCCAGTGCACGCCAGAGCACGCCAGTGCACGCCAGAGCACGCCAGTGCACGCCAGAGCACGCCAATTCACACCAGAGCACGCCAGAGCACGCCATTGCACGCCAGAGCACGCACGTGCCCGCCAATTCACACCAGAGCACGCCAGTGCACGCAAGAGCACGTCAATGCACGCCAGAGCAAGCCAGAGTACGCCAGAAGACGCCAGAGCACGCCAGTGCACGCCAGTGCACGGTAGAGCACAGCAGAGCACGCCAGTGCACGCCAGAGCACACCAGTGCACGCACGAGCACGTCAATGCACGCCAGAGCATAACAGTGCACGCCAGAGCACGCCAGTGCACGCCAATTCACACCAGAGCACGCCAGTGCACGCAAGAGCACGTCAATGCACGCCAGAGCAAGCCAGAGTACGCCAGAAGACGCCAGAGCACGCCAGTGCACGCCAGAGCACGGTAGAGCACAGCAGAGCACGCCAGTGCACGCCAGAGCACACCAGTGCAAGCACGAGCACGTCAATGCACGCCAGAGCATAACAGTGCACGCCAGAGCACGCCAATTTACACCAGAGCAAGTCAATGCACGCCAGAGCACGCCACTGCACGCCAGAGTACACCAGTGCACGCCAGAGCACGCCAGTGCACGCCAGAGCACGCCAGTGCACGCCAGAGCACGCCAGTGCACGCCAGAGCACGCCAGTGCACGCCAGAGCACGCCAGTGCACGCCAGAGCACGCCAGTGCACGCCAGAGCACGCCAGTGCACGCCAGAGCACACCAGTGCACGCCAGAGCACGCAAGTGCACGCCAAAGCACCCCAGTGCACGCCAGAGCACGCCAGTGCACGCCAATTAACACCAGAGCACGCCAGTGCACGCCAGAGCACGCCAGAGCACGCCAGTGCACGCCAGAGCACGCCAGTGCACGCCAGAGCACGCCAATTCACACCAGAGCACGCCAGAGCACGCCAGAGCATGTCAATGCACGCCAGAGCAAGCCAGAGAACGCCAGTGCACGCCAGAGCACGCCAGTGCACACACGAGCACGTCAATGCACGCCAGAGCACGCCAGTGCACGCCAGAGCACGCCAATTCACACCAGAGCACGCCAGTGCACGCCAGAGCACACCAATTCACACCAGAGAGCGCCAGTGCACGCACGAGCACGTCAATGCACGCCAGAGCATGCCAGTGCACGCCAGTGCACGCCAGAGCACGCCAGTGCACGCCAGAGCACGCCAGTACACGCCAGTGCACGCCAGTGCACGCCAGAGCACGCCAGAGCACAACAGTGCACGCCAGAGCACGCCAATTCACACCAGAGCACGTCAATGCACGCCAGTGCACGCCAGAGCACGCCAGTGCACGCCAGAGCACGCCAGTGCACGCAAGAGCACGTCAATGCACGCCAGAGCACGCCAATTCACAGCAGAGCACGTCAATGCACGCCAGAGCACGCCAGTGCACGCCAGAGCACGCCAGTTCACTCCAGAGCACGCCAGTGCACGCCAGAGCACGCCAGTGCACGCCAGAGCACGCCAGTGCACGCCAGAGCACGCCAGAGCACGCCAGTGCACGCCAGAGCACGCCAGTGTACGCCAGAGCACGCCAATTCACACCAGAGCACGCCAGAGCTTGCCATTGCACGCCAGAGCACGCACGTGCCCGCCAATTCACACCAGAGCACGCCAGTGCACGCAAGAGCACGTCAATGCACGCCAGAGCAAGCCAGAGTACGCCAGAAGACGCCAGAGCACGCCAGTGCACGCCAGAGCACGGTAGAGCACAGCAGAGCACGCCAGTGCACGCCAGAGCACACCAGTGCACGCACGAGCACGTCAATGCACGCCAGAGCATAACAGTGCACGCCAGAGCACGCCAGTGCACGCCAATTCACACCAGAGCACGCCAGTGCACGCAAGAGCACGTCAATGCACGCCAGAGCACGCCAGAGTACGCGAGAAGACGCCAGAGCACGCCAGTGCACGCCAGAGCACGGTAGAGCACAGCAGAGCACGCCAGTGCACGCCAGAGCACACCAGTGCAAGCACGAGCACGTCAATGCACGCCAGAGCATAACAGTGCACGCCAGAGCACGCCAATTCACACCAGAGCAAGTCAATGCACGCCAGAGCACGCCAGTTCACGCCAGAGCAATTCAATGCACGCCAGAGCACACCAGTGCACGCCAGAGCACGCAAGTGCACGCCAAAGCACCCCAGTGCACGCCAGAGCACGCCAGTGCACGCCAATTAACACCAGAGCACGCCAGTGCACGCCAGAGCACGCCAGAGCACGCCAGTGCACGCCAGAGCACGCAAGTGCATGCCAGAGCACGCCAGTGCACGCCAGAGCACGCAAGTGCACGCCAGAGCACGCCAATTCACACCAGAGCACGCCAGTGCACGCCAGAGCACGTCAATGCACGCCTGAGCAAGACAGTGCACGACAAAGCTCGCCAGTGCACGCCAGAGCACGCCAATTCACACCAGAGCACGACAGTGCACGCAAGTGCACGCCAGAGCACGGTAGAGCACAGCAGAGAACAGCTCAGCACTTTAAGTTGCTATAATATTTTTTCACTTGTTAAAACCATTTTTTAATTACAAGATGTGTAAATCAATGTCCAATACACCATTTCAAGTCTATTTAACCAATAAATTTATAGAGCAAATCATGAACCAAAAGTTTTAGAAAAAAGCACATCACAGCACTTGAATTTTTAAAAATTATTCACGTTATTTGAATTCTATTGTCGTTTAGTGGATTTCTATTGTCAAGCACTTGAGTTCTGCATAGCAGAGCACGACAGAGCACGACAGAGCACGCCAGAGCACGCCAGTGCACGCCAGAGCACGCCAGTGCACGCCAGAGCACTCCAGTGCACGCAAGAGAACGCCAGTGCACGCCAGAGCACGCCAGTGCACGCCAGAGCACGCCAGTGCACGCTGAAGCACGTCAATGCACGCCAGAGCACGCCAGTGCACGCCAGTGCAAACCAGAGCACGCCAATTCACACCAGAGTACGCAAGTGCACGCCAGAGCACACCAATTCACACCAGAACACGCCAGTGCACGCCAGAGCACGCCAGTGCACGCACGAGCACGTCAATGCACGCCAGAGCATGCCAGTGCACGCCAGAGCACGCATGTGCACGCCAGAGCACGCCAATTACACCAGAGCACGTCAATGCACGCCAGAACACGCCAGAGCATGCCAGTGCACACACGAGCACGTCAATGCACGCCAGAGCATGCCAATTCACACCAGAGCACACCAGTGCACGCCAGAGCACGCCAGTAAACGCCAGAGCACGCCAGTGCACGCCAGAGCACGTCAATGCACGCCAGAACACGCTAGTGCACGCCAGAGCACGCAAGTGCACGCAAGTGCACGAAAAAGCACGCCAGTGCACGCCAGAGCACGCCAGTGCACGCCATTTCACACCAGAGCACGCCAGTGCACGCCAGAGCACGCCAGTGCACGCCAGAGCACGCCAGTGCACGCCAGAGTAAATCAATGCACACCAGAGCACGCCAGTGAACGCCAGTGCACACCAGAGCACGACAGTGCACGCCAGAGCAATTAAATGCACGCCAGAGCACGCCAGTGCAAGCCAGAGCACGCAAGTGCACGCCAAAGCACGCCAGTGCACGCCAGAGCACGCCAGTGCACGCCAGTGCACGCCAATTCACACCAGAGCACGCCAGAGCACGCCAGAGCACGCCAGTGCACGCAAGAGCAGATCAATGCACGCCAGAGCACGCCAGTGGACGCCAGAGCACGCAAGTGAACGCCAAAGCACGCCAGTGCACGCCAGAGCACGCCAGTGCACGCCAGTGCACGCCAATTCACACCAGAGCACGCCAGTGCACGCCAGATTACGCCAGTGCACGTTAGAGCACGCCAGTGCACGCCAGAGCACGTCAGTGCACGCCAGAGCACGCCAGTGCACGCCAGAGCAATTCAATGCACGCCAGAGCACGCCAGTGCACGCCAGAGCACACCAGAGCACGCTCTGCACGCCAGAGTAATTCAATGCACGCCAGAGCACGCAAGTGCACGCCAGAGCACGCCAATTCACACCAGAGCACGTCAATGCACGCCAGAGCACGACAGTGCACGACAGAGCTCGCCTGTTCACGCCAGAGCACGCCAATTCACACCAGAGTACGCCAGTGCACGCCAGAGCACGCCAATTCACACCAGAGTACGCCAGTGCACGCCAGAGCACGCCAATTCACACCAGAGTACGCCAGTGCACGCCAGAGCACGCCAGTGCACGCAAGAGCAGGTCAATGCACGCCAGAGCAAGCCAGAGCACGCCAGAGCACGCCAGTGCACGCCAGAGCTCGCCAGTGCACGCCAGAGCACGCCAGTGCACAACAGTGCACGCCAGAGCACGCCAGTGCACGCCAGAGCAATTCAATGCACGCCAGAGCACGCCAGTCCACGCCAAAGCCCACCACAGCACGCTGTGCACGCCAGAGTAATTCAATGCACGCCAGAGCACGCCAATTCACACCAGAGCACGCCAGTGCACGCCAGAGCACGCCAATTCACACCAGAGCATGCCAGTGCACGCAAGAGCACGTCAATGCACGCCAGAGCATGCCAGTGCACGCCAGAGCACGCCAGTGCACGCCAGTGCACGCCGATTCACACCAGAGCACGCCAGTGCACGCCAGAGCACGCCAGAGCACGCCAGTGCACGCCAGAGCACGTCAATGCACGCCAGAGCAAGCCAGAGTACGCCAGAGCACGCCAGAGCACGCCAGTGCACTCCAGAGCACGGAAGAGCACGCCAGTGCACGCCAGAGCACGGTAGAGCACGCCAGTGCACGCCGGAGCACGGTAGAGCACAGCAGAGCACGCCAGTGCACGCCAGAGCACACCAGTGCACGCACGAGCACGTCAATGCACGCCAGAGCATAACAGTGGACGCCAGAGCACGCCAGTGCACGCCAGAACATGCCAATTCACACCAGAGCACGCCAGTGCACGCCAAAGCACGCCAGTGCACGCCAGAGCACGCCAGTGCACGCCAGAGCACGCCAGTGCACGCCAGAGCACGCCAGTGCACGCCAGAGCACGCCAGTGCACGCCAGAGCAATTCAATGCACGCCAGAGCACGCCAGTGCACGCCAGAGCACGCAAGTGCACGCCAAAGCACGCCAGTGCACGCCAGAGCACGCCAGTTTACGCCAATTAACAAAAGAGCACGCCAGTGCACGCCAGAGAACGCCAGAGCACGCCAGTGCACGCCAGTGCACGCTAGAGCACGTCAATGCACGCCAGAGCAAGCCAGAGCACGCCAGTGCACGCCAGAGCACGCCAGAGCACGCCAATTTGTACCAGAGCACGCCAGAGCACGCCAGAGCACGCCAGAGCACGTCAATGCACGCCAGAGCACGCCAGTGCACGCCAGAGCACGCCAATTCACACCAGAGCACGCCAGTGCACGCCAGAGCACGTTAATGCACGCCTGAGCAAGACAGTGCACGACAGAGCTCGCCAGTGCACGCCAGAGCACGCCAATTCACACCAGAGCACGCCAGTGCACGCAAGAGCACGCCAGTGCACGCAAGAGCACGTCAATGCGCGCCAGAGCATGCCAGTGCACGCCAGAGCACGTCAATTCACACCAGAGCACGTCAATGCACGCCAGAGCACGCCAGTGCACGCCAGAGCACGCCAGTGCACGCCAGAGCACGCCAGTGCACGCCAGAGCACGCCAGTGCACGCCAGAGCACGCCAGTGCACGCAAGAGCACGCCAGTGCACGCCAGAGCACGCCAGTGCACGCCAGAGCAATTCAATGCACGCCAGAGCACGCCAGTGCACGTCAGAGCACGCAAGTGCACGCCAAAGCACGCCAGTGCACGCCAGAGCAAGCCAGTGCACGCCAGTGCACGCCAATTAACACCAGAGTACGCCAGTGCACGCCAGAGCACGCCAGAGCACGCCAGAGCACGCCAATTCACACCAGAGCACGCCAGTGCACGCAAGAGCACGTCAATGCACGCCAGAGCAAGCCAGAGTACGCCAGAAGACGCCAGAGCACGCCAGTGCACGCCAGAGCACGGTAGAGCACAGCAGAGCACGCCAGTGCACGCACGAGCACGTCAATGCACGCCAGAGCATAACAGTGCACGCCAGAGCACGCCAATTCACACCAGAGCAAGTCAATGCACGCCAGAGCACGCCAGAGCACGCCAGTGCACGCCAGAGCACGCCAGTGCACGCCAGAGCACGCCAGTGCACAACAGATTAATTCAATGCACGCCAGAGCACGCCAGTGCACGCCAGAGCACGCAAGTGCACGCCAAAGCACGCCAGTGCACGCCAGAGCACGCCAGTGCACGCCAATTAACACCAGAGCACGCCAGTGCACGCCAGAGCACGCCAGAGCACGCCAGAGCACGCCAGTGCACGCCAGAGCACGTCAATGCACGCCAGAGCAAGCCAGAGCACGCCAGTGCACGCCAGAGCACGTCAATGCACGCCAGAGCACGCCAGTGCACGCCAGAGCACGCCAATTCACACCAGAGCACGCCAGTGCACGCACGAGCACGTCAATGCACGCCAGAGCATAACAGTGCACGCCAGAGCACGCCAATGCACGCCAATTCACACCAGAGCACGTCCATGCACGCCAGAGCACGCCAGTGCACGCCAGAGCACGCCAGTGCGCGCCAGAGCACGCCAATTTTCACCAGAGCACGCCAGAGCACGCCAGAGCACGTCAATGCACGCCAGAGCACGCAAGTGCACGCCAGAGCACGCCAATTCACACCAGAGCACGTCAATGCACGCCAGAGCACGACAGTGCACGACAGAGCTCGCCTGTTCACGCCAGAGCACGCCAATTCACACCAGAGTACGCCAGTGCACGCCAGAGCACGCCAATTCACACCAGAGTACGCCAGTGCACGCCAGAGCACGCCAATTCACACCAGAGTACGCCAGTGCACGCCAGAGCACGCCAGTGCACGCAAGAGCAGGTCAATGCACGCCAGAGCAAGCCAGAGCACGCCAGAGCACGCCAGTGC
Source organism: Daphnia pulicaria (assembly GCF_021234035.1). NCBI lineage: Eukaryota > Metazoa > Arthropoda > Branchiopoda > Diplostraca > Daphniidae > Daphnia > Daphnia pulicaria. The sequence goes on from NC_060913.1 coordinate 23,075,045, forward strand.
ACGCCAGAGCTCGCCAGTGCACGCCAGAGCACGCCAGTGCACAACAGTGCACGCCAGAGCACGCCAGTGCACGCCAGAGCAATTCAATGCACGCCAGAGCACGCCAGTCCACGCCAAAGCCCACCACAGCACGCTGTGCACGCCAGAGTAATTCAATGCACGCCAGAGCACGCCAATTCACACCAGAGCACGCCAGTGCACGCCAGAGCACGCCAATTCACACCAGAGCATGCCAGTGCACGCAAGAGCACGTCAATGCACGCCAGAGCATGCCAGTGCACGCCAGAGCACGCCAGTGCACGCCAGTGCACGCCGATTCACACCAGAGCACGCCAGTGCACGCCAGAGCACGCCAGAGCACGCCAGTGCACGCCAGAGCACGTCAATGCACGCCAGAGCAAGCCAGAGTACGCCAGAGCACGCCAGAGCACGCCAGTGCACTCCAGAGCACGGTAGAGCACGCCAGTGCACGCCAGAGCACGGTAGAGCACGCCAGTGCACGCCGGAGCACGGTAGAGCACAGCAGAGCACGCCAGTGCACGCCAGAGCACACCAGTGCACGCACGAGCACGTCAATGCACGCCAGAGCATAACAGTGGACGCCAGAGCACGCCAGTGCACGCCAGAACATGCCAATTCACACCAGAGCACGCCAGTGCACGCCAAAGCACGCCAGTGCACGCCAGAGCACGCCAGTGCACGCCAGAGCACGCCAGTGCACGCCAGAGCAATTCAATGCACGCCAGAGCACGCCAGTGCACGCCAGAGCACGCAAGTGCACGCCAAAGCACGCCAGTGCACGCCAGAGCACGCCAGTTTACGCCAATTAACAAAAGAGCACGCCAGTGCACGCCAGAGAACGCCAGAGCACGCCAGTGCACGCCAGTGCACGCTAGAGCACGTCAATGCACGCCAGAGCAAGCCAGAGCACGCCAGTGCACGCCAGAGCACGCCAGAGCACGAAAATTTGTACCAGAGCACGCCAGAGCACGCCAGAGCACGCCAGAGCACGTCAATGCACGCCAGAGCACGCCAGTGCACGCCAGAGCACGCCAATTCACACCAGAGCACGCCAGTGCACGCCAGAGCACGTTAATGCACGCCTGAGCAAGACAGTGCACGACAGAGCTCGCCAGTGCACGCCAGAGCACGCCAATTCACACCAGAGCACGCCAGTGCACGCAAGAGCACGCCAGTGCACGCAAGAGCACGTCAATGCGCGCCAGAGCATGCCAGTGCACGCCAGAGCACGTCAATTCACACCAGAGCACGTCAATGCACGCCAGAGCACGCCAGTGCACGCCAGAGCACGCCAGTGCACGCCAGAGCACGCCAGTGCACGCCAGAGCACGCCAGTGCACGCCAGAGCACGCCAGTGCACGCCAGAGCACGCCAGTGCACGCAAGAGCACGCCAGTGCACGCCAGAGCACGCCAGTGCACGCCAGAGCAATTCAATGCACGCCAGAGCACGCCAGTGCACGTCAGAGCACGCAAGTGCACGCCAAAGCACGCCAGTGCACGCCAGAGCAAGCCAGTGCACGCCAGTGCACGCCAATTAACACCAGAGTACGCCAGTGCACGCCAGAGCACGCCAGAGCACGCCAGAGCACGCCAATTCACACCAGAGCACGCCAGTGCACGCAAGAGCACGTCAATGCACGCCAGAGCAAGCCAGAGTACGCCAGAAGACTCCAGAGCACGCCAGTGCACGCCAGAGCACGGTAGAGCACAGCAGAGCACGCCAGTGCACGCACGAGCACGTCAATGCACGCCAGAGCATAACAGTGCACGCCAGAGCACGCCAATTCACACCAGAGCAAGTCAATGCACGCCAGAGCACGCCAGAGCACGCCAGTGCACGCCAGAGCACGCCAGTGCACGCCAGAGCACGCCAGTGCACAACAGATTAATTCAATGCACGCCAGAGCACGCCAGTGCACGCCAGAGCACGCAAGTGCACGCCAAAGCACGCCAGTGCACGCCAGAGCACGCCAGTGCACGCCAATTAACACCAGAGCACGCCAGTGCACGCCAGAGCACGCCAGAGCACGCCAGAGCACGCCAGTGCACGCCAGAGCACGTCAATGCACGCCAGAGCAAGCCAGAGCACGCCAGTGCACGCCAGAGCACGTCAATGCACGCCAGAGCACGCCAGTGCACGCCAGAGCACGCCAATTCACACCAGAGCACGCCAGTGCACGCACGAGCACGTCAATGCACGCCAGAGCATAACAGTGCACGCCAGAGCACGCCAATGCACGCCAATTCACACCAGAGCACGTCCATGCACGCCAGAGCACGCCAGTGCACGCCAGAGCACGCCAGTGCGCGCCAGAGCACGCCAATTTTCACCAGAGCACGCCAGAGCACGCCAGAGCACGTCAATGCACGCCAGAGCACGCAAGTGCACGCCAGAGCACGCCAATTCACACCAGAGCACGTCAATGCACGCCAGAGCACGACAGTGCACGACAGAGCTCGCCTGTTCACGCCAGAGCACGCCAATTCACACCAGAGTACGCCAGTGCACGCCAGAGCACGCCAATTCACACCAGAGTACGCCAGTGCACGCCAGAGCACGCCAATTCACACCAGAGTACGCCAGTGCACGCCAGAGCACGCCAGTGCACGCAAGAGCAGGTCAATGCACGCCAGAGCAAGCCAGAGCACGCCAGAGCACGCCAGTGCACGCCAGAGCTCGCCAGTGCACGCCAGAGCACGCCAGTGCACAACAGTGCACGCCAGAGCACGCCAGTGCACGCCAGAGCAATTCAATGCACGCCAGAGCACGCCAGTCCACGCCAAAGCCCACCACAGCACGCTGTGCACGCCAGAGTAATTCAATGCACGCCAGAGCACGCCAATTCACACCAGAGCACGCCAGTGCACGCCAGAGCACGCCAATTCACACCAGAGCATGCCAGTGCACGCAAGAGCACGTCAATGCACGCCAGAGCATGCCAGTGCACGCCAGAGCACGCCAGTGCACGCCAGTGCACGCCGATTCACACCAGAGCACGCCAGTGCACGCCAGAGCACGCCAGAGCACGCCAGTGCACGCCAGAGCACGTCAATGCACGCCAGAGCAAGCCAGAGTACGCCAGAGCACGCCAGAGCACGCCAGTGCACTCCAGAGCACGGTAGAGCACGCCGGTGCACGCCAGAGCACGGTAGAGCACGCCAGTGCACGCCGGAGCACGGTAGAGCACAGCAGAGCACGCCAGTGCACGCCAGAGCACACCAGTGCACGCACGAGCACGTCAATGCACGCCAGAGCATAACAGTGGACGCCAGAGCACGCCAGTGCACGCCAGAACATGCCAATTCACACCAGAGCACGCCAGTGCACGCCAAAGCACGCCAGTGCACGCCAGAGCACGCCAGTGCACGCCAGAGCACGCCAGTGCACGCCAGAGCAATTCAATGCACGCCAGAGCACGCCAGTGCACGCCAGAGCACGCAAGTGCACGCCAAAGCACGCCAGTGCACGCCAGAGCACGCCAGTTTACGCCAATTAACAAAAGAGCACGCCAGTGCACGCCAGAGAACGCCAGAGCACGCCAGTGCACGCCAGTGCACGCTAGAGCACGTCAATGCACGCCAGAGCAAGCCAGAGCACGCCAGTGCACGCCAGAGCACGCCAGAGCACGAAAATTTGTACCAGAGCACGCCAGAGCACGCCAGAGCACGCCAGAGCACGTCAATGCACGCCAGAGCACGCCAGTGCACGCCAGAGCACGCCAATTCACACCAGAGCACGCCAGTGCACGCCAGAGCACGTTAATGCACGCCTGAGCAAGACAGTGCACGACAGAGCTCGCCAGTGCACGCCAGAGCACGCCAATTCACACCAGAGCACGCCAGTGCACGCAAGAGCACGCCAGTGCACGCAAGAACACGTCAATGCGCGCCAGAGCATGCCAGTGCACGCCAGAGCACGTCAATTCACACCAGAGCACGTCAATGCACGCCAGAGCACGCCAGTGCACGCCAGAGCACGCCAGTGCACGCCAGAGCACGCCAGTGCACGCCAGAGCACGCCAGTGCACGCCAGAGCACGCCATTGCACGCCAGAGCACGCCAGTGCACGCCAGAGCACGCCAGTGCACGCAAGAGCACGCCAGTGCACGCCAGAGCAATTCAATGCACGCCAGAGCACGCCAGTGCACGTCAGAGCACGCAAGTGCACGCCAAAGCACGCCAGTGCACGCCAGAGCAAGCCAGTGCACGCCAGTGCACGCCAATTAACACCAGAGTACGCCAGTGCACGCCAGAGCACGCCAGAGCACGCCAATTCACACCAGAGCACGCCAGTGCACGCAAGAGCACGTCAATGCACGCCAGAGCAAGCCAGAGTACGCCAGAAGACTCCAGAGCACGCCAGTGCACGCCAGAGCACGGTAGAGCACAGCAGAGCACGCCAGTGCACGCACGAGCACGTCAATGCACGCCAGAGCATAACAGTGCACGCCAGAGCACGCCAGTGCACGCCAGAGCACGCCAATTCACACCAGAGCAAGTCAATGCACGCCAGAGCACGCCAGAGCACGCCAGTGCACGCCAGAGCACGCCAGTGCACGCCAGAGCACGCCAGTGCACAACAGATTAATTCAATGCACGCCAGAGCACGCCAGTGCACGCCAGAGCACGCAAGTGCACGCCAAAGCACGCCAGTGCACGCCAGAGCACGCCAGTGCACGCCAATTAACACCAGAGCACGCCAGTGCACGCCAGAGCACGCCAGAGCACGCCAGAGCACGCCAGTGCACGCCAGAGCACGTCAATGCACGCCAGAGCAAGCCAGAGCACGCCAGTGCACGCCAGAGCACGTCAATGCACGCCAGAGCACGCCAGTGCACGCCAGAGCACGCCAATTCACACCAGAGCACGCCAGTGCACGCCAGAGCACGTCAATGCACGCCTGAGCAAGACAGTGCACGACAGAGCTCGCCAGTGCATGCCAGAGCAATTCAATGCACGCCAGAGCACGCCAGTGCACGCCAGAGCACACCAGAGCACGCTCTGCACGCCAGAGTAATTCAATGCACGCCAGAGCACGCCAATTCACACCAGAGCACGCCAGTGCACACCAGAGCACGCCAATTCACACCAGAGCAGGCCAGTGCACGCAAGAGCACGTCAATGCACGCCAGAGCAAGCCAGTGCACGCCAGTGCACGCCAGTGCACGCCAATTCACACCAGAGCACGCCAGTGCACGCCAGAGCACGCCAGAGCACGCCAGTGCACGCCAGAGCACGTCAATGCACGCCAGAGCAAGCCAGAGTACGCCAGAGCACGCCAGAGCACGCCAGTGCACGCCAGAGCACGGTAGAGCACGCCAGTGCACGCCAGAGCACGGTAGAGCACGCCAGTGTACGCCAGAGCACGTCAGAGCACAGCAGAGCACGCAAGTGCACGCCAGAGCACACCAGTGCACGCACGAGCACGTCAATGCACGCCAGAGCATAACAGTGGACGCTAGAGCACGCCAGTGCACGCCAGAGCATGCCAATTCACACCAGAGCAAGTCAATGCACGCCAGAGCACGCCAGTGCACGCCAGAGCACGCCAGTGCACGCCAGAGCACGGTAGAGCACGCCAGAGCACGCCAGTGCACGCCAGAGCACGCCAGTGCACACCGGAGCACGCCAGTGCACGCCAGAGCAATTCAATGCACGCCAGAGCACGCCAGTGCACGCCAGAGCACGCAAGTGCACGCCAAAGCACGCCAGTGCACGCCAGAGCACGTTAGTTTACGCCAATTAACAAAAAAGCACGCCAGTGAACGCCAGAGCACGCCAGTTTTCGCCAGAGCACGCCAATTCACACCAGAGCACGCCAGTGCACGCCAGAGCACGCCAGTGCACGCCAGTGCACGGTAGAGCACAGCAGAGCACGCCAGTGCACGCCAGAGCACACCAGTGCACGCACGAGCACGTCAATGCACGCCAGAGCATAACAGTGCACGCCAGAGCACGCCAGTGCACGCCAATTCACACCAGAGCACGCCAGTGCACGCCAGAGCACGCCAAAGAACGCCACTTTACGCCAGAGCACGTCAATGCACGCCAGAGCAAGCCAGAGCACGCCAGAGCAAGCCAGAGCACGCCAGAGCACGCCAGAGCACTTCAGTGCACGCCAGAGCACGGTAGAGCACAGCAGAGAACAGCTCACCACTTGAAGTTGCTATAATATTTTTTCACTTGTTAAAATCATTTTTTAATTACAGGATGTGTAAATCAATGTCCAATACACCATTTCAAGTCTATTTAATCAATAAATTTATAGAGCAAATCATGAACAAAAAGTTTGAGAAAAACGCACATCACAGCACTTGAATTTTTAAAAATTATTCAAGTTATTTGATTTCTATTCTCGGGTAGTGGATTTCTATTGTCAAGCACTTGAGTTCTGCATAGCAGAGCACGCCAGAGCACGACGCAGCACGCCAGAGTACGCCAGTGCACGCCAAAGCACGCCAGTGCACGCCAGAGCACGCCAGTGCACGCCAGTGCACGCCAGTGCACGCCAATTCACACCAGAGCACGCCAGAGCACGCCAGAGCACGCCAGTGCACGCCAGTGCACGCCAGAGCACGTCAATGCACGCCAGAGCAAGCCAGAGAACGCCAGTGCACGCCAGAGCACGCCAGTGCACACACGAGAACGTCAATGCACGCCAGAGCACGCCAGTGCACGCCAGAGCACGCCAGTGCACGCCAGAGCACGCCAGTGCACGCCAGAGCATGCCAGTGCACGTTAGAGCACACCAGTGCACGCCAGAGCACGCCAGTGCACGCCAGAGCACGCCAGTGCACGCCAGAGCACGCCAGTGCACGCCAGAGCACGCCAGTGCACGCCAGAGCACGCCAGTGCACGCCAGAGCACGCCAATTCACACCAGAGCACGCCAGAGCACGCACGTGCCCGCCAATTCACACCAGAGCACGCCAGTGCACGCAAGAGCACGTCAATGCACGCCAGAGCAAGCCAGAGTACGCCAGAAGACGCCAGAGCACGCCAGTGCACGCCAGTGCACGGTAGAGCACAGCAGAGCACGCCAGTGCACGCCAGAGCACGCCAGTGCACGCCAATTCACACCAGAGCACGCCAGTGCACGCAAGAGCACGTCAATGCACGCCAGAGCAAGCCAGAGTACGCCAGAAGACGCCAGAGCACGCCAGTGCACGCCAGAGCACGGTAGAGCACAGCAGAGCACGCCAGTGCACGCCAGAGCACACCAGTGCAAGCACGAGCACGTCAATGCACGCCAGAGCATAACAGTGCACGCCAGAGCACGCCAATTCACACCAGAGCAAGTCAATGCACGCCAGAGCACGCAAGTGCACGCCAGAGTACACCAGTGCACGCCAGAGCACGCCAGTGCACGCCAGAGCACGCCAGTGCACGCCAGAGCACGCCAGTGCACGCCAGAGCACGCCAGTGCACGCCAGAGCACGCCAGTGCACGCCAGAGCACGCCAGTGCACGCCAGAGCACGCCAGTGCACGCCAGAGCACGCCAGTGCACGCCAGAGCAATTCAATGCACGCCAGAGCACACCAGTGCACGCCAGAGCACGCAAGTGCACGCCAAAGCACCCAAGTGCACGCCAGAGCACGCCAGTGCACGCCAATTAACACCAGAGCACGCCAGTGCACGCCAGAGCACGCCAGAGCACGCCAGTGCACGCCAGAGCACGCCAGTGCACGCCAGAGCACGCCAATTCACACCAGAGCACGCCAGAGCACGCCAGAGCACGTCAATGCACGCCAGAGCAAGCCAGAGAACGCCAGTGCACGCCAGAGCACGCCAGTGCACACACGAGCACGTCAATGCACGCCAGAGCACGCCAGTGCACGCCAGAGCACGCCAATTCACACCAGAGCACGCCAGTGCACGCCAGAGCACACCAATTCACACCAGAGAGCGCCAGTGCACGCACGAGCACGTCAATGCACGCCAGAGCATGCCAGTGCACGCCAGTGCACGCCAGAGCACGCCAGTGCACGCCAGAGCACGCCAGTACACGCCAGTGCACGCCAGTGCACGCCAGAGCACAACAGTGCACGCCAGAGCACGCCAATTCACACCAGAGCACGTCAATGCACGCCAGTGCACGCCAGAGCACGCCAGTGCACGCAAGAGCACGTCAATGCACGCCAGAGCACGCCAATTCACAGCAGAGCACGTCAATGCACGCCAGAGCACGCCAGTGCACGCCAGAGCACGCCAGTTCACTCCAGAGCACGCCAGTGCACGCCAGAGCACGCCAGTGCACGCCAGAGCACGCCAGTGCACGCCAGAGCACGCCAGTGCACGCCAGAGCAATTCAATGCACGCCAGAGCACTCCAGTGCACGCCAGAGCACGCAAGTGCACGCCAAAGCACGCCAGTGCACGCCAGAGCACGCCAGTTTACGCCAATTAACAAAAGAGCACGCCAGTGCACGCCAGAGAACGCCAGAGCACGCCAGTGCACGCCAGTGCACGCTAGAGCACGTCAATGCACGCCAGAGCAAGCCAGAGCACGCCAGTGCACGCCAGAGCACGCCAGAGCACGCCAATTTGTACCAGAGCACGCCAGAGCACGCCAGAGCACGCCAGAGCACGCCAGAGCACGCCAGAGAACGTCAATGCACGCCAGAGCACGCCAGTGCACGCCAGAGCACGCCAATTCACACCAGAGCACGCCAGTGCACGCCAGAGCACGTTAATGCTCGCCTGAGCAAGACAGTGCACGACAGAGCTCGCCAGTGCACGCCAGAGCACGCCAATTCACACCAGAGCACGCCAGTGCACGCAAGAGCACGCCAGTGCACGCAAGAGCACGTCAATGCGCGCCAGAGCAAGCCAGAGAACGCCAGTGCACGCCAGAGCACGCCAGTGCACACACGAGCACGTCAATGCACGCCAGAGCACGCCAGTGCACGCCAGAGCACGCCAATTCACACCAGAGCACGCCAGTGCACGCCAGAGCACACCAATTCACACCAGAGAGCGCCAGTGCACGCACGAGCACGTCAATGCACGCCAGAGCATGCCAGTGCACGCCAGTGCACGCCAGAGCACGCCAGTGCACGCCAGAGCACGCCAGTACACGCCAGTGCACGCCAGTGCACGCCAGAGCACAACAGTGCACGCCAGAGCACGCCAATTCACACCAGAGCACGTCAATGCACGCCAGTGCACGCCAGAGCACGCCAGTGCACGCAAGAGCACGTCAATGCACGCCTGAGCACGCCAATTCACAGCAGAGCACGTCAATGCACGCCAGAGCACGCCAGTGCACGCCAGAGCACGCCAGTTCACTCCAGAGCACGCCAGTGCACGCCAGAGCACGCCAGTGCACGCCAGAGCACGCCAGTGCACGCCAGAGCACGCCAGTGCACGCCAGAGCACGCCAGTGCACGCCAGAGCAATTCAATGCACGCCAGAGCACTCCAGTGCACGCCAGAGCACGCAAGTGCACGCCAAAGCACGCCAGTGCACGCCAGAGCACGCCAGTTTACGCCAATTAACAAAAGAGCACGCCAGTGCACGCCAGAGAACGCCAGAGCACGCCAGTGCACGCCAGTGCACGCTAGAGCACGTCAATGCACGCCAGAGCAAGCCAGAGCACGCCAGTGCACGCCAGAGCACGCCAGAGCACGCCAATTTGTACCAGAGCACGCCAGAGCACGCCAGAGCACGCCAGAGCACGCCAGAGCACGCCAGAGAACGTCAATGCACGCCAGAGCACGCCAGTGCACGCCAGAGCACGCCAATTCACACCAGAGCACGCCAGTGCACGCCAGAGCACGTTAATGCTCGCCTGAGCAAGACAGTGCACGACAGAGCTCGCCAGTGCACGCCAGAGCACGCCAATTCACACCAGAGCACGCCAGTGCACGCAAGAGCACGCCAGTGCACGCAAGAGCACGTCAATGCGCGCCAGAGCAAGCCAGAGAACGCCAGTGCACGCCAGAGCACGCCAGTGCACACACGAGCACGTCAATGCACGCCAGAGCACGCCAGTGCACGCCAGAGCACGCCAATTCACACCAGAGCACGCCAGTGCACGCCAGAGCACACCAATTCACACCAGAGAGCGCCAGTGCACGCACGAGCACGTCAATGCACGCCAGAGCATGCCAGTGCACGCCAGTGCACGCCAGAGCACGCCAGTGCACGCCAGAGCACGCCAGTACACGCCAGTGCACGCCAGTGCACGCCAGAGCACAACAGTGCACGCCAGAGCACGCCAATTCACACCAGAGCACGTCAATGCACGCCAGTGCACGCCAGAGCACGCCAGTGCACGCAAGAGCACGTCAATGCACGCCAGAGCACGCCAATTCACAGCAGAGCACGTCAATGCACGCCAGAGCACGCCAGTGCACGCCAGAGCACGCCAGTTCACTCCAGAGCACGCCAGTGCACGCCAGAGCACGCCAGTGCACGCCAGAGCACGCCAGTGCACGCCAGAGCACGCCAGTGCACGCCAGAGCAATTCAATGCACGCCAGAGCACTCCAGTGCACGCCAGAGCACGCAAGTGCACGCCAAAGCACGCCAGTGCACGCCAGAGCACGCCAGTTTACGCCAATTAACAAAAGAGCACGCCAGTGCACGCCAGAGAACGCCAGAGCACGCCAGTGCACGCCAGTGCACGCTAGAGCACGTCAATGCACGCCAGAGCAAGCCAGAGCACGCCAGTGCACGCCAGAGCACGCCAGAGCACGCCAATTTGTACCAGAGCACGCCAGAGCACGCCAGAGCACGCCAGAGCACGCCAGAGCACGCCAGAGAACGTCAATGCACGCCAGAGCACGCCAGTGCACGCCAGAGCACGCCAATTCACACCAGAGCACGCCAGTGCACGCCAGAGCACGTTAATGCTCGCCTGAGCAAGACAGTGCACGACAGAGCTCGCCAGTGCACGCCAGAGCACGCCAATTCACACCAGAGCACGCCAGTGCACGCAAGAGCACGCCAGTGCACGCAAGAGCACGTCAATGCGCGCCAGAGCATGCCAGTGCACGCCAGAGCACGTCAATTCACACCAGAGCACGTCAATGCACGCCAGAGCACGCCAGTGCACGCACGAGCACGTCAATGCACGCCAGAGCATGCAAGTGCACGCCAGAGCACGCATGTGCACGCCAGAGCACGCCAATTACACCAGAGCACGTCAATGCACGCCAGAGCACGCCAGAGCATGCCAGTGCACACACGAGCACGTCAATGCACGCCAGAGCATGCCAATTCACACCAGAGCACACCAGTGCACGCCAGAGCACGCCAGTAAACGCCAGAGCACGCCAGTGCACGCCAGAGCACGTCAATGCACGCCAGAACACGCTAGTGCACGCCAGAGCACGCAAGTGCACGCAAGTGCACGAAAAAGCACGCCAGTGCACGCCAGAGCACGCCAGTGCACGCCATTTCACACCAGAGCACGCCAGTGCACGCCAGAGCACGCCAGTGCACGCCAGAGTAAATCAATGCACACCAGAGCACGCCAGTGAACGCCAGTGCACACCAGAGCACGACAGTGCACGCCAGAGCAATTAAATGCACGCCAGAGCACGCCAGTGCAAGCCAGAGCACGCAAGTGCACGCCAAAGCACGCCAGTGCACGCCAGAGCACGCCAGTGCACGCCAGTGCACGCCAATTCACACCAGAGCACGCCAGAGCACGCCAGAGCACGCCAGTGCACGCCAGTGCACGCCAGAGCACGTCAATGCACGCCAGAGCAAGCCAGAGAACGCCAGTGCACGCCAGAGCACGCCATTGCACGCACGAGCACGTCAATGCACGCCAGAGCACGCCAGTGCACGCCAGAGCACGCCAATTCACACCAGAGCACGCCAGTGCACGCCAGAGCACACCAATTCACACCAGAGCACGCCAGAGCACGCCAGAGCACGCCAGTGCACGCCAGTGCACGCCAGAGCACGTCAATGCACGCCAGAGCAAGCCAGAGAACGCCAGTGCACGCCAAAGCACGCCAGTGCACGCACGAGCACGTCAATGCACGCCAGAGCATGCCAGTGCACGCCAGAGCACGCCAATTCACACCAGAGCACGCCAGTGCACGCCAGAGCACGCCCGTGCACGCAAGAGCAGGTCAATGCACGCCAGAGCACGCCAGTGGACGCCAGAGCACGCAAGTGAACGCCAAAGCACGCAAGTGCACGCCAGTGCACGCCAGAGCACGCCAGTGCACGCCAGAGCACGCCAGTGCACGCCAGAGCAATTCAATGCACGCCAGAGCACGCCAGTGCACGCCAGAGCACACCAGAGCACGCTGTGCACGCCAGAGTAATTCAATGCACGCCAGAGCACGCCAATTCACACCAGAGCACGCCAGTGCACGCCAGAGCACGCCAATTCACACCAGAGCAGGCCAGTGCACGCAAGAGAACGTCAATGCACGCCAGAGCATGCCAGTGCACGCCAGAGCACGCCAGTGCACGCCAGTGCACGCCAGTGCACGCCAATTCACACCAGAGCACGCCAGTAAACGCCAGAGCACGCCAGAGCACGCCAATTCACACCAGAGCACGTCAATGCACGCCAGAGCTCGCCTGTGCACGCCAGAGCACGCCAATTCACACCAGAATACGCCAGTGCACGCCAGAGCACGCCAATTCACACCAGAGCACGCCAGTGCACGCCAGAACATGCCAATTCACACCAGATCACGCCAGTGCACGCCAGAGCACGCCAGTGCACGCCAGAGCACGCCAGTGCACGCCAGAGCAATTCAATGCACGCCAGAGCACGCCAGTGCACGCCAGAGCACGCCAATTCACACCAGAGCACGTCAATGCACGACAGAGCTCGCCTGTGCACGCCAGAGCACGCCAATTCACACCAGAGTACGCCAGTGCACGCCAGAGCACGCCAATTCACACCAGAGCACGCCAGTGCACGCCAGAGCACGCCAGTGCACGCAAGAGCAGATCAATGCACGCCAGAGCACGCCAGTGGACGCCAGAGCACGCAAGTGAACGCCAAAGCACGCCAGTGCACGCCAGAGCACGCCAGTGCACGCCAGAGCACGCCAGTGCACGCCAGTGCACGCCAATTCACACCAGAGCACGCCAGTGCACGCCAGATTACGCCAGTGCACGTTAGAGCACGCCAGTGCACGCCAGAGCACGTCAGTGCACGCCAGAGCACGCCAGTGCACGCCAGAGCACGCCAGTGCACGCCAGAGCAATTCAATGCACGCCAGAGCACGCCAGTGCACGCCAGAGCACACCAGAGCACGCTCTGCACGCCAGAGTAATTCAATGCACGCCAGAGCACGCCAATTCACACCAGAGCACGCCAGTGCACGCCAGTGCACGCCAATTCACACCAGAGCACGCCAGAACACGCCAGTGCACGCCAGAGCACGCCAGAGAACGCCAATTTACACCAGAGAACGCCAATTCACACCAAAGCACGCCAGTGCACGCCAAAGCAGGCCAGTGCACGCCAGTGCACGCCAATTCACACCAGAGCACGCCAGTGCACGCCAGAGCACGTAAAAACACGCCAGAGCAAGCCAGAGCACGCCAGAGCACGCCAGAGCAAGCCAGTGCACGCCAGAGCACGGTAGAGCACAGCAGAGCACGCCAGTGCACGCCAGAGCACGAAAGTGCACGCACGAGCATGTCAATGCACGCCAGAGCATAAAAGTGCACGCACGAGCACGTCAATGCACGCCAGAGCATAACAGTGCACGCCAGAGCACGCCAGTGCACGCCAATTCACACCAGAGCACGTCCATGCACGCCAGAGCACGCCAGTGCACGCCAGAGCACGCCAGTGCGCGCCAGAGCACACCAATTTTCACCAGAGCACGCCAGAGCACGCCAGAGCACGTCAATGCACGCCAGAGCACGAAAGTGCACGCACGAGCATGTCAATGCACGCCAGAGCATAAAAGTGCACGCACGAGCACGTCAATGCACGCCAGAGCATAACAGTGCACGCCAGAGCACGCCAGTGCACGCCAATTCACACCAGAGCACGTCCATGCACGCCAGAGCACGCCAGTGCACGCCAGAGCACGCCAGTGCGCGCCAGAGCACACCAATTTTCACCAGAGCACGCCAGAGCACGCCAGAGCACGTCAATGCACGCCAGAGCACGCAAGTGCACGCCAGAGCACGCCAATTCACACCAGAGCACGTCAATGCACGCCAGAGCACGACAGTGCACGACAGAGCTCGCCTGTTCACGCCAGAGCACGCCAATTCACACCAGAGTACGCCAGTGCACGCCAGAGCACGCCAATTCACACCAGAGTACGCCAGTGCACGCCAGAGCACGCCAGTGCACGCAAGAGCAGGTCAATGCACGCCAGAGCAAGCCAGAGCACGCCAGAGCACGCCAGTGCACGCCAGAGCACGTCAATGCACGCCAGAGCAAGCCAGAGCACGCCAGAGCACGCCAGTGCACAACAGTGCACGCCAGAGCACGCCAGTGCACGCCAGAGCAATTCAATGCACGCCACAGCACGCCAGTGCACGCCAGAGCCCACCACAGACCGCTGTGCACGCCAGAGTAATTCAATGCACGCCAGAGCACGCCAATTCACACCAGAGCACGCCAGTGCACGCCAGAGCACGCCAATTCACACCAGAGCATGCCAGTGCACGCAAGAGCACGTCAATGCACGCCAGAGCATGCCAGTGCACGCCAGAGCACGCCAGAGCACGCCAGTGCACGCCAGTGCACGCCGATTCACACCAGAGCACGCCAGTGCACGCCAGAGCACGCCAGAGCACGCCAGTGCACGCCAGAGCACGTCAATGCACGCCAGAGCAAGCCAGAGCACGCCAGAGCACGCCAGTGCACGCCAGAGCACGGAAGAGCACGCCAGTGCACGCCAGAGAACGGTAGAGCACGCCAGTGCACGCCGGAGCACGGTAGAGCACAGCAGAGCACGCCAGTGCACGCCAGAGCACACCAGTGCACGCACGAGCACGTCAATGCACGCCAGAGCATAACAGTGGACGCCAGAGCACGCCAGTGCACGCCAGAACATGCCAATTCACACCAGAGCACGCCAGTGCACGCCAAAGCACGCCAGTGCACGCCAGAGCACGCCAGTGCACGCCAGAGCACGCCAGTGCACGCCAGAGCAATTCAATGCACGCCAGAGCACACCAGTGCACGCCAGAGCACGCAAGTGCACGCCAAAGCACGCCAGTGCACGCCAGAGCACGCCAGTTTACGCCAATTAACAAAAGAGCACGCCAGTGCACGCCAGAGAACGCCAGAGCACGCCAGTGCACGCCAGTGCACGCTAGAGCACGTCAATGCACGCCAGAGCAAGCCAGAGCACGCCAGTGCACGCCAGAGCACGCCAGAGCACGCCAATTTGTACCAGAGCACGCCAGAGCACGCCAGAGCACGCCAGAGCACGTCAATGCACGCCAGAGCACGCCAGTGCACGCCAGAGCACGCCAATTCACACCAGAGCACGCCAGTGCACGCAAGAGCACGTTATGCACGCCTGAGCAAGACAGTGCACGACAGAGCTCGCCAGTGCACGCCAGTGCACGCCAGAGCACACCAGTGCACGCACGAGCACGTCAATGCACGCCAGAGCATAACAGTGGACGCCAGAGCACGCCAGTGCACGCCAGAGCACGCAAATTTTTACCAGAGCACGCCAGAGCACGCCAGAGCACGCCAGAGCACGCCAGAGCACGTCAATGCACGCCACAGCACGCCAGTGCACGCCAGAGCACTCCAGTGCACGCCAGAGCACGCCAATTCACACCAGAGCACGCCAGTGCACGCCAGAGCACGTCAATGCACGCCTGAGCAAGACAGTGCACGACAGAGCTCGCCAGTGCACGCCAGAGCACGCCAATTCACACCAGAGCACGACAGTGCACGCAACTGCACGCCAGAGCAAGCCAGAGCACGCCAGAGCACGCCAGAGCACGCCAGTGCACGCCAGAGCACGGTAGAGCACAGCAGAGAACAGCTCAGCACTTGAAGTTGCTATAATATTTTTTTCACTTGTTAAAACCATTTTTTAATTACAAGATGTGTAAATCAATGTCCAATACACCATTTCAAGTCTATTTAATCAATAAATTTATAGAGCAAATCATGAACAAAAAGTTTTAGAAAAAAGCACATCACAGCACTTGTATTTTTTAAAATTATTCAATTTATTTGAGTTCTATTGTCGTTTAGTGGATTTCTATTATCAAGTACTTGAGTTCTGCATAGCAGAGCACGCCAGAGCACGCCAGAGCACGCCAGTGCACGCCAGAGCACGCCAATTCACACCAGAGCACGCAAGTGCACGCCAGAGCACACCAATTCACACCAGAGCACGCCAGTGCACGCCAGTGCACGCCAGTGCACGCACGAGCACGTCAATGCACGCCAGAGCATGCCAGTGCTCGCCAGAGCACGCCAGTGCACGCCAGAGCACGCCAATTACACCAAAGCACGTCAATGCACGCCAGAGCACGCCAGAGCATGCCAGTGCACACACGAGCACGTCAGTGCACGCCAGAGCATGCCAGTGCACGCCAGAGCACGCCAATTCACACCAGAGCACGTCAATGCACGCCAGAGCACGCCAGTGCACGCCAGAGCATGCCAATTCACACCAGAGCACGCAAGAGCACGCCAGAGCACGTAAATGCACGCCAGAGCACGCCAGTGCACGCCAGAGCACGCCAGTGCACGCCAGAGCAATTCAATGAACGCCAGAGCACGCCAATTCACACAAGAGCACACCAGTGCACGCCAGAGCACGCCAGTGCACGCCAGAGCAAGTCAGTGCACGCAAGAGCACGCCAATTCACACCAGAGCACGCCAGTTCATGCCAGAGCACGCCAGTGCACGCAAGAGCACGTCAATGCACGCCAGAACTCGCCAGTGCACGCCAGTGCACGCAAAAGCACGCCAGTGCACGCCAGACCACGCCAGTGCACGCCAGTGCACGCCAATTCACACCAGAGCACGCCAGTGCACGCCAGAGCACGCCAAAGAACGCCAGTTTACGCCAGAGCACGTCAATGCACGCCAGAGCAAGCCAGAGCACGCCAGAGCAAGCCAGAGCACGCCAGAGCACGCCAGAGCACTTCAGTGCACGCCAGAGCACGGTAGAGCACAGCAGAGAACAGCTCACCACTTGAAGTTGCTATAATATTTTTTCACTTGTTAAAACCATTTTTTAATTACAAGATGTGTAAATCAATGTCCAATACACCATTTCAAGTCTATTTAATCAATAAATTTATAGAGCAAATCATGAACAAAAAGTTTGAGAAAAACGCACATCACAGCACTTGAATTTTTAAAAATTATTCAAGTTATTTGATTTCTATTCTCGGGTAGTGGATTTCTATTGTCAAGCACTTGAGTTCTGCATAGCAGAGCACGCCAGAGCACGACGCAGCACGCCAGAGTACGCCAGTGCACGCCAAAGCACGCCAGTGCACGCCAGAGCACGCCAGTGCACGCCAGTGCACGCCAATTCACACCAGAGCACGCCAGAGCACGCCAGTGCACGCCAGTGCACGCCAGAGCACGTCAATGCACGCCAGAGCAAGCCAGAGAACGCCAGTGCACGCCAGAGCACGCCAGTGCACACACGAGCACGTCAATGCACGCCAGAGCACGCCAGTGCACGCCAGAGCACGCCAGTGCACACACGAGCACGTCAATGCACGCCAGAGCACGCCAGTGCACGCCAGAGCACGCCAGTGCACGCCAGAGCACACCAGTGCACGCACGAGCACGTCAATGCACGCCAGAGCATAACAGTGCACGCCTGAGCACGCCAGTGCACGCCAATTCACACCAGAGCACGCCAGTGCACGCAAGAGCACGTCAATGCACGCAAGAGCAAGCCAGAGTACGCCAGAAGACGCCAGAGCACGCCAGTGCACGCCAGAGCACGGTAGAGCACAGCAGAGCACGCCAGAGCACACCAGTGCAAGCACGAGCACGTCAATGCACGCCAGAGCATAACAGTGCACGCCAGAGCACGCCAATTCACACCAGAGCAAGTCAATGCACGCCAGAGCACGCCAGTGCACGCCAGAGTACACCAGTGCACGCCAGAGCACGCCAGTGCACGCCAGAGCACGCCAGTGCACGCCAGAGCAATTCAATGCACGCCAGAGCACACCAGTGCACGCCAGAGCACGCAAGTGCACGCCAAAGCACCCCAGTGCACGCCAGAGCACGCCAGTGCACGCCAATTAACACCAGAGCACGCCAGTGCACGCCAGAGCACGCCAGAGCACGCCAGTGCACGCCAGAGCACGCCAATTCACACCAGAGCACGCCAGAGCACGCCAGAGCACGTCAATGCACGCCAGAGCAAGCCAGAGAACGCCAGTGCACGCCAGAGCACGCCAGTGCACACACGAGCACGTCAATGCACGCCAGAGCACGCCAGTGCACGCCAGAGCACGCCAATTCACACCAGAGCACGCCAGTGCACGCCAGAGCACACCAATTCACACCAGAGAGCGCCAGTGCACGCACGAGCACGTCAATGCACGCCAGAGCATGCCAGTGCACGCCAGTGCACGCCAGAGCACGCCAGTGCACGCCAGAGCACGCCAGTACACGCCAGTGCACGCCAGAGCACGCCAGAGCACGCCAGAGCACAACAGTGCACGCCAGAGCACGCCAATTCACACCAGAGCACGTCAATGCACGCCAGTGCACGCCAGAGCACGCCAGTGCACGCAAGAGCACGCCAGTGCACGCAAGAGCACGTCAATGCACGCCAGAGCACGCCAATTCACAGCAGAGCACGTCAATGCACGCCAGAGCACGCCAGTGCACGCCAGAGCACGCCAGTTCACTCCAGAGCACGCCAGTGCACGCCAGAGCACGCCAGTGCACGCCAGAGCACGCCAGTCGTCAGAGCACGCCAGAGCACGCCAGTGCACGCCAGAGCACGCCAGTGCACGCCAGAGCACGCCAATTCACACCAGAGCACGCCAGAGCACGCCATTGCACGCCAGAGCACGCACGTGCCCGCCAATTCACACCAGAGCAACCCAGTGCACGCAAGAGCACGTCAATGCACGCCAGAGCAAGCCAGAGTACGCCAGAAGACGCCAGAGCACGCCAGTGCACGCCAGAGCACGGTAGAGCACAGCAGAGCACGCCAGTGCACGCCAGAGCACACCAGTGCAAGCACGAGCACGTCAATGCACGCCAGAGCATAACAGTGCACGCCAGAGCACGCCAATTCACACCAGAGCAAGTCAATGCACGCCAGAGCACGCCAGTTCACGCCAGAGCAATTCAATGCACGCCAGAGCACACCAGTGCACGCCAGAGCACGCAAGTGCACGCCAAAGCACCCCAGTGCACGCCAGAGCACGCCAGTGCACGCCAATTAACACCAGAGCACGCCAGTGCACGCCAGAGCACGCCAGAGCACGCCAGTGCACGCCAGAGCACGCAAGTGCACGCCAGAGCACGCAAGTGCACGCCAGAGCACGCCAGTGCACGCCAGAGCACGCAAGTGCACGCCAGAGCACGCCAATTCACACCAGAGCACGCCAGTGCACGCCAGAGCACGTCAATGCACGCCTGAGCAAGACAGTGCACGACAAAGCTCGCCAGTGCACGCCAGAGCACGCCAATTCACACCAGAGCACGACAGTGCACGCAAGTGCACGCCAGAGCACGGTAGAGCACAGCAGAGAACAGCTCAGCACTTTAAGTTGCTATAATATTTTTTCACTTGTTAAAACCATTTTTTAATTACAAGATGTGTAAATCAATGTCCAATACACCATTTCAAGTCTATTTAACCAATAAATTTATAGAGCAAATCATGAACCAAAAGTTTTAGAAAAAAGTACATCACAGCACTTGAATTTTTAAAAATTATTCAAGTTATTTGAATTCTATTGTCGTTTAGTGGATTTCTATTGTCAAGCACTTGAGTTCTGCATAGCAGAGCACGACAGAGCACGACAGAGCACGCCAGAGCACGCCAGTGCACGCCAGAGCACTCCAGTGCACGCCAGAGAACGCCAGTGCACGCCAGAGCACGCCAGTGCACGCAGAAGCACGTCAATGCACGCCAGAGCACGCCAGTGCACGCCAGTGCAAACCAGAGCACGCCAATTCACACCAGAGTACGCAAGTGCACGCCAGAGCACACCAATTCACACCAGAACACGCCAGTGCACGCCAGAGCACGCCAGTGCACGCACGAGCACGTCAATGCACGCCAGAGCATGCCAGTGCACGCCAGAGCACGCATGTGCACGCCAGAGCACGCCAATTACACCAGAGCACGTCAATGCACGCCAGAGCACGCCAGAGCATGCCAGTGCACACACGAGCACGTCAATGCACGCCAGAGCATGCCAATTCACACCAGAGCACACCAGTGCACGCCAGAGCACGCCAGTAAACGCCAGAGCACGCCAGTGCACGCCAGAGCACGTCAATGCACGCCAGAACACGCTAGTGCACGCCAGAGCACGCAAGTGCACGCAAGTGCACGAAAAAGCACGCCAGTGCACGCCAGAGCACGCCAGTGCACGCCATTTCACACCAGAGCACGCCAGTGCACGCCAGAGCACGCCAGTGCACGCCAGAGTAAATCAATGCACACCAGAGCACGCCAGTGAACGCCAGTGCACACCAGAGCACGACAGTGCACGCCAGAGCAATTAAATGCACGCCAGAGCACGCCAGTGCAAGCCAGAGCACGCAAGTGCACGCCAAAGCACGCCAGTGCAAGCCAGAGAACGCCAGTGCACGCCAGAGCACGCCAGTGCACGCAGAAGCACGTCAATGCACGCCAGAGCACGCCAGTGCACGCCAGAGCACGTCAATGCACGCCAGAGCAAGCCAGAGAACGCCAGTGCACACCAAAGCACGCCAGTGCACGCACGAGCACGTCAATGCACGCCAGAGCATGCCAGTGCACGCCAGAGCACGCCAATTCACACCAGAGCACGTCAATGCACGCCAGAGCACGCCAGAGCATGCCAGTGCACGCACGAGCACGTCAATGCACGCCAGAGCAAGCCAGTGCACGCCAGAGAACGCCAGTGCACGCCAGAGCACGCCAATTCACACCAGAGCACGTCAATGCACGCCAGAGCACGCCAGTGCACGCAAGAGCACGCCAATTCACACCAGAGCACGCAAGAGCACGCCAGTGCACGCCAGTGCACGCCAGAGCAATTCAATGCACCAGAGCACGCCAATTCACACCAGAGCACACCAGTGCACGCAAGAGCACGCCAGTGCACGCCAGTGCACGCCGTTTCACACCAGAGCACGCCAGTGCACGCCAGAGCACGCGAGTGCACGCCAGAGTAAGTCAATGCACGCCAGAGCACGCCAGTGCACGCCAGAGCACGCCAGTGCACGCCAGTGCACGCCAGAGCAATTCAATGCACGCCAGAACACGCCAGTGCAAGCCAGAGCACGCAAGTGCACGCCAAAGCACGCCAGTGCACGCCAGAGCACGCCAGTGCACGCCAGTGCACGCCAATTCACACCAGAGCACGCCAGTGCACGCCAGAGCACGCCAAAGCACGCCAGAGCATGCCAGAGCACGCAAGTGCACGCCAGAGCACGCCAGTGCACGCCAGAGCACGCAAGTGCACGCCAGAGCACGCCAATTCACACCAGAGCACGCCAGTGCACGCCAGAGCACGTCAATGCACGCCTGAGCAAGACAGTGCACGACAAAGCTCGCCAGTGCACGCCAGAGCACGCCAATTCACACCAGAGCACGACAGTGCACGCAAGTGCACGCCAGAGCACGGTAGAGCACAGCAGAGAACAGCTCAGCACTTTAAGTTGCTATAATATTTTTTCACTTGTTAAAACCATTTTTTAATTACAAGATGTGTAAATCAATGTCCAATACACCATTTCAAGTCTATTTAACCAATAAATTTATAGAGCAAATCATGAACCAAAAGTTTTAGAAAAAAGTACATCACAGCACTTGAATTTTTAAAAATTATTCAAGTTATTTGAATTCTATTGTCGTTTAGTGGATTTCTATTGTCAAGCACTTGAGTTCTGCATAGCAGAGCACGCCAGTGCACGCCAGTGCACGCCAGAGCACGTCAATGCACGCCAGAGCAAGCCAGAGCACGCCAGAGCACTTCAGTGCACGCCAGAGCACGGTAGAGCACAGCAGAGAACAGCTCAGTACTTGAAAATGCTATAATATTTTTTTCACCTGTTAAAAACCATTTTTTAATTACAGGATGTGTAAATCAATGTCCAATACACCATTTCAAGTCTATTAAATCAATAAATTTATAGAGCAAATCATGAACAAAAAGTTTGAGAAAAACGCACATCACAGCACTTGAATTTTTAAAAATTATTCAAGTTATTTGAGTTCTATTGTCGGGTAGTGGATTTCTATTGTCAAGCACTTGAGTTCTGCATAGCGGAGCACCCTAGAGCACGACAGAGCACGCCAGTGCAAGCCAGAGCACGGTAGAGCACAGCAGAGCACGCCAGAGCACGCCAGTGCACGCACGAGCACGTCAATGCACGCCAGAGCACGCCAGTGCACGCAAGAGCACTCCAGTGCACGCCAGAGAACGCCAGTGCACGCCAGAGGACGCCAGAGCACGCCAGTGCACGCCAGAGCACGCCAATTCACACCAGAGCACGTCAATGCACGCCAGAGCACGCCAGTGCACGCCAGAGCACGCCAATTCACACCAGAGCACACCAGAGCACGCCAGAGCACGCCAGTGCACGCCAGAGCACGTCAATGCACGCCAGTGCACGCCAGAGCACGCCAGTGCACGCCAGAGCACGCCAGTGCATGCCAGAGCACGCCAGTGCACGCCAGAGCACGCCAGTGCACGCCAGTGCACGCCAGAGCACGGTAGAGCACAGCAGAGAACAGCTCAGCACTTGAAGTTGCTTTAATATTTTTTTCACTTGTTAAAACCATTTTTTAATTACAGGATGTGTAAATCAATGTCCAATGCACCATTTCAAGTCTATTTAATCAATAAATTTATAGAGCAAATCATGAACAAAATGTTTGAGAAAAACGCACATCACAGCACTTGAATTTTTTAAAATTATTCAAGTTATTTGAGTTCTATTGTCGGGTATTGGTTTTTTATTGTCAAGCACTTGAGTTCTGCATAGCAGAGCACGCCAGAGCACGACAGAGCACGCCAGTGCACGCAAGAGCAAGTCAATGCACACCAGAGCACGCCAGTGCACGCCAGAGCACGCCAGTGCACGCCAGAGCACGCCAGTGCACGCCAAAACACGCAAGTGCACGCCAGTGCACGCCAATTCACAACAGAGCACGCCAGTGCACGCCAGAGCACGCCACAGCACGCCAGAGCACGCCAGTGCACGCTAGAGCACGCCAATTCACACCAGAGCACGCCAGTGCAAGCCAGAGCACGCCAGTGCACGCCAGAGCACGCCAATTCACACCAGAGCACGTCAATGCACGCCAAAGCACGCCAGAGCATGCCAGTGCACGCACGAGCACGTCAATGCACGCCAGAGCATGCCAGTGCACGCCAGAGCACGCCAGTGCACGCCAGAGCACGCCAATTCACACCAGAGCACGTCAATGCACGCCAGAGCACGCCAGTGCACGCCAGAGCACGCCAATTCACACCAGAGCACACCAGAGCACGCCAGAGCACGCCAGTGCACGCCAGAGCACGTCAATGCACGCCAGTGCACGCCAGAGCACGCCAGTGCACGCCATAGCACGCCAGTGCACGCCAGAGCACGCCAGTGCACGCCAGAGCACGCCAGTGCACGCCAGAGCACGCCAGTGCAAGCCAGAGCACGCCAGTGCACGCCAGTGCACGCCAGAGCACGGTAGAGCACAGCAGAGAACAGCTCAGCACTTGAAGTTGCTTTAATATTTTTTTCACTTGTTAAAACCATTTTTTAATTACAGGATGTGTAAATCAATGTCCAATACACCATTTCAAGTCTATTTAATCAATAAATTTATAGAGCAAATCATGAACAAAAAGTTTGAGAAAAACGCACATCTCAGCACTTGAATTTTTAAAAATTATTCAAGTTATTTGAGTTCTATTGTCGGGTAGTGGATTTCTATTGTCAAGCACTTGAGTTCTGCATAGCAGAGAACGCCAGAGCACGCCAGAGCACGACAGAGCACGCCAGAGCACGCCAGTGCACGCAAGAGCACACCAGTGCACGCCAGAGAACGCCAGTGCACGCCAGAGCACGCCAGTGCACGCACGAGCACGTCAATGCACGCCAGAGCACGCCAGTGCACGCCAGAGCACGCAAATTCACACCAGAGCACGCCAGTGCAAGCCAGAGCACAACAATTCACACCAGAGCACGCCAGTGCACGCACGAGCACGTCAATGCACGCCAGAGCATGCCAGTGCACGCCAGAGCACGCAAGTGCACGCCAGAGCACGCCAATTCACACCAGAGCACGTCAATGCACGCCAGAGCACGCCAGAGCATGCCAGTGCACGCACGAGCACGTCAATGCACGCCAGAGCATGCCAGTGCACGCCAGAGCATGCCAGTGCATGCCAGAGCACGCCAATTCACACCAGAGCACGTCAATGCACGCCAGAGCACGCCAGTGCACGCCAGAGCACGCCAATTCACACCAGAGCACGCCTGTGCACGCCAGAGCACGCCAGTGCACGCCAGTGCACGCCAGAGCACGCCAATTCACACCAGAGCACGCCAGTGCACGCCAGAGCACGCCAATTCACACCAGAGCACGCCAGTGCACGCCAGAGCACGCCAGTGCACGCAAGAGCACGTCAATGCACGCCAGAGCACGCCAGAGCACGCCAGTGCAGCCAAAGCAATTCAATGCACGCCAGAGCACGCCAAAGCACGCCAGAGCACGCCAGTGCACGCCAGAGCACGCCAGTGCACGCCAGAGCACTCCAGTGCACGCCAAAGCACGCCAGTCTACGCCAGAGCACGCCAGTGCACGCCAGTGCACGCCAATTCACACCAGAGCACGCCAGTGCACACCACAGCACGCCAGTGCACGCACGAGCACGTCAATGCACGACAGAGCACGCCAGTGCACGCCAGAGCACGCCAATTCACACCAGAGCACGCCAGTGCACGCCAGAGCAATTCAATGCCCGCCAGAGCACGCCAGAGCACGCCAAAGCACACCAGTGCACGCCAGAGCACGCAAGTGCACGCCAGTGCACACCAATTCACACCAGAGCACGCCAGTGCACGCCAGAGCACGCCAGAGCACGCCAGAGCACGCCAGAGCTCGCCAATTCACACCAGAGCACGCCAGAACACGCCATTGTACGCCAGAGCACGCCAGTGCACGCCAAAGCACGCCAGTGCACAATAGAGCACGCCAGTGCAGCCAGAGCAATTCAATGCACGCCAGAGCTTGCCAGTGCACGCCAGAGCACGCAAGCGCACGCCAAAGCACGCCAGGGCACGCCAGTGCACGCCAATTCACACCAGAGCACGCCAGTGCACGCCAGAGCACGCCAGTGCACGCCAGTTCACGCCAGTGCACGACAGAGCACGTCAATGCACGCCAGAGCAAGCCAGAGCACGCTAGAGCACGCCAGAGCACACCAGTGCACGCCAGAGCACGGTAGAGCACAGTAGAGAACAGCTCAGCACTTGAAGTTGCTATAATATTTTTTCACTTGTTAAAACCATTTTTTAATTACAGGATGTGTAAATCAATGTCCAATGCACCATTTCAAGTCTATTTAATCAATAAATTTATAGAGCAAATCATGAACAAAATGTTTGAGAAAAACGCACATCACAGCACTTGAATTTTTTAAAATTATTCAAGTTATTTGAGTTCTATTGTCGGGTATTGGTTTTTTATTGTCAAGCACTTGAGTTCTGCATAGCAGAGCACGCCAGTGCACGCAAGAGCAAGTCAATGCACACCAGAGCACGCCAGTGCACGCCAGAGCACGCCAGTGCACGCCAGAGCACGCCAGAGCACGCCAGTGCACGCCAAAACACGCAAGTGCACGCCAGTGCACGCCAATTCACAACAGAGCACGCCAGTGCACACCAGAGCACGCCACAGCACGCCAGTGCACGCCAGAGCAAGCCAGAGCACGCCAGAGCACTCCAGAGCACGCCAGTGCACGCACGAGCACGTCAATGCACGCCAGAGCATGCCAGTGCACGCCAGAGCACGCCAGTGCACGCCAGAGCACGCCAGTGCACGCCAGAGCACGCCAGAGCACGCCAATTCACACCAGAGCACGTCAATGCACGCCAGAGCACGCCAGAGCATGCCAGTGCACGCACGAGCACGTCAATGCAAACCAGAGCATGCCAGTGCACGCCAGAACACGCCAGTGCACGCCAGAGCATGCCAATTCACACCAGAGCACGTCAATTCACACCAGAGCACGCCAGTGCACGCCAGAGCACGCCAATTCACACCAGAGCACGTCAATGCACGCCAGAGCACGCCAATTCACACAAGAGCACGCCAATTGACACCAGAGCACGCCAGTGCACGCCAGAGCACGCCAGGGCACGCCAGAGCACTCCAGTGCACACCAAAGCACGCCAGTGCACGCCAGAGCACGCCAGAGCACGTCAGTGCACGCAAGAGCACGTCAATGCACGCTAGAGCACGCCAGTGCACGCCAAAGCACGCCAGTGCACGCCAGAGCACGCCAGTGCACGCCAGTGCACGCCAATTCACACCAGAGCACGCCAGTGCACGCCAGAGCATGCCAGTGCACGCCAGAGCAAGTCAATGCACGCCAGAGCACGCAAGTGCACGCCAGAGCACGCAAGTGCACGCCAGAGCACGCAAGTGCACGCCAGAGCACGCAAGTGCACGCCAGAGCACGCAAGTGCACGCCAGAGCACGCAAGTGCACGCCAAAGCACGCCAGTGCACGCCAGTGCATGCCAGAGCACGTCAATGCACGACAGAGCACGCCAGTGCACGCAAGAGCACGTCAATGTACCCCAGAGCACGCCAGTGCACGCCAGAGCACGCCAGTGCACGCCAAAGCACGCCAGTGCACGCCAGAGCACGCCAGTGCAAGCCAGTGCACGCCAGTGCACGCCAGTGCACGCCAGTGCACGCCAGTGTACGCCAATTCACACCAGAGCACGCCAGTGCACCCCAGAGCATGCCAGTGCACGCCAGAACACGCCAATTCACACCAGAGCACGCCAGAGCACGCCAGTGCACGCCAGAGCACGCCAGTGAACGCCAGTGCACTCCAGTGCACGCCACAGCACGCCAGTGCACACAAGAGCACGCCAATGCACGCCAGAGCACGCCAGTGTACGCCAGAGCACTCCAGTGCACGCCAAAGCACGCCAGAGCACGCCATTGCACGCCAGTGTACGCCAATTCACACCAGAGCACGCCAGTGCACGCCAGAGCACGCCAGTGCACGCCAGAGCAAGTCAATGCACGCCAGAGCACGCCAGTGCACGCCAGAGCACGCCAGTGCACGCCAGAGCACGCAAGTGCACGCCAGTGCACGCCAGTTCACGCCAGAGCACGCCAGTGCACGCTAGAGCAATTCAACGCACGCCAGAAAACGCCATTACACGCCAGAGCACGCCAAAGCACGCCAGTGCACGCCAGTGCACGCCAATGCACGCCAGAGTAAGCCAGAGCAAGCCAGAGCACGCCAGTGCACGCCAGAGCACGCCAGTGCACGCCAAAGCACGCCAGAGCATGCCAGAGCACGCCAGTACACGCCAGTACACGCCAGTGTACGCCAATTCACACCAGAGCACGCCAGTGAACGCAAGAGCACGCCAGTGCACGCCAGAGCACGCAAGTGCACGCCAGTGCACGTCAGTGCACGCCAGAGCACGTCAATGCACGCCAGAGCAAGCCAGAGCACGCCAGAGCACGCCAGTGCACGCCAGAGCACGCCAGTGCACGCCAGAGCACGCCAGTGCACGCCAGAGCACGCCAGTGCACGCCAGAGCACGCCAGTGCACGCCAGAGCACGCCAGTGCACGCCAGTGCAATTCAATGCACACCAGAGCACGCCAATTCACACCAGAGCACGCCAGTGCACGCCAGAGCACGCCAATTCACACCAGAGCACGCCAGTGCACGCCAGAGCACGCCAGTGCACGCAAGAGCACGTCAATGCACGCAAGAGCACGCCAGTGCACGCCAGAGCACTCCAGTGCACGCCAAAGCACGCCAGAGCATGCCAGAGCACGCCAGTGCACGCCAGTGCACGCCAGTGCACGCCAGTGCACGCCAGTGCACGCCAGTGCACGCCAGTGCACGCCAGTGCACGCCAGTGCACGCCAGTGTACGCCAATTCACACCAGAGCACAACAGTGAACGGCAGAGCACGCCAGAGCACGCCAGAGCACGGCAGTGCACGCCAGAGCAATTCAATGCACGCCAGAGCACGCCAGATTACGCCATTGCACGCCAGAGCACGCCAAAGCACGCCAGTGCACGCCAGAGCACGCAATTGCACGCCAGTGCACACCAGTGCACGCCAGAGCACGCCAGAGCACGCCAGAGCAATTCAATGCACGCAAGAGCACGCCAGAGCACGCCATTGCACGAAAGAGCACGCCAAAGCACGCCAGTGCACGCCAGAGCACGCCAGAGCACGTCAATGCATTCCAGAGCACGTCAATGCATTCCAGAGCAAGCCAGAGCACGCCAGAGCACACCAGAGCACGCCAGTGCACGCCAGAGCACGGTAGAGCACAGCTGAGAACAGCTCAGTACTTGAAGTTGCTATAATTTTTTTTTCACTTGTTAAAACCATTTTTTAATTACAGTATGTGAAAATCAATGTCCACTACACCATTTCAAGTCTATTTAATCAATAAATTTATAGAGCAAATCATGAAAAAAAAGTTTGAGAAAATCGCACATCACAGCACTTGAATTTTTAAAAATTATTCAAGTTATTTGAGTTCTATTGTCGGGTAGTGGATTTCTATTGTCAAGCACTTGAGTTCTGCATAGCAGAGCAAGCAAAAGCACGTAAATGCACGCCAGAGCATGCCAGTGCACGCCAGAGCACGCCAGTGCACGCCAGAGCACGCCAATTCACACCAGAGCACGTCAATGCACGCCAGAGCACGCCAGTGCTTGCCAGAACATGCCAGTGCACGCACGAGCACGTCAATGCACGCCAGAGCATGCCAGTGCACGCCAGAGCACGCCAGTGCACGCCAGTGCACGCCAATTCACACCAGAGCACGTCAATGCACGCCATAGCACTTCAGTGCACGCCAGAGCACGCCAGTGCACTCCAATTCACACCAGAGCACGCCAGTGCACGCCAGAGCACGCCAGTGCACGCCAGAGCACGCCAGTGCACGCCAGTGCACGCCAGAGCACGCCAGTGCACGCCAGAGCACGCCAGTGCACGCCAGAGAACGCCAATTCACACCAGAGCACGCAAGTGCACGCCAGAGCACACCAATTCACACCAGAGCACGCCAGTGCACGCCAGAGCACGCCAGTGCACGCCAGAGCACGCCAGTGCACGCCAGAGCACGCCAGTGCACGCCAGAGCACGCCAGTGCACGCCAGAGCACGCCAGTGCACGCCAGAGCACGCCAGTGCACGCCAGAGCACGCCAGTGAACGCCGGAGCACGCCAGTGCACGCCAGAGCACGCCAGTGCACGCCAGAGCACGCCAGTGCACGCCAGAGCACGCCAGTCCACGCCAGTCCACGCAAGAGCACGCCAGTGCACGCAAGAGCACGCCAGTGCACGCAAGAGCACGGCAGTGCACGCACGAGCACGTCAATGCACGCCAGAGCATGCCAGTGCACGCACGAGCACGTCAATGCACGCCAGACAATGCCAGTGCACGCCAGAGTACGCCAGAGCACGCCAGTGCACGCCAGAGCACGCCAGTGCACGCCAGTGCACGCCAATTCACACCAAAGCACGCCAGTGCACGCCAGAGCACGCCAGAGTAATTCAATGCACGCCAGAGCACGCCAGAGCACGCCATTGCACGCCAGAGCACGCCAGAGCACGCCAGTGCACGCCAGAGCACGTCAATTCACACCAGAGCACGCCAGTTCACGCCAGAGCAAGTTAATGCACGCCAGAGCACGTCAATTCACACCGGAGCACGCCAGTTCACGCCAGAGCACGCCAATTCACACCAGAGCACGCCAGAGCACGCAAGTGCACGCACGAGTACGTCAATGCACGCCAGAGCACGCAAGTGCACGCACGAGAACGTCAATGCACGCGAGAGCACGCAAGTGCACGCCAGAGCAAGCCAGTGCACGCCAGAGCAAGCCAGTGCACGCCAGTGCACGCAAGAGCACGCCAGTGCACGCAAGAGCACGGCAGTGCACGCACGAGCACGTCAATGCACGCCAGAGCATGCCAGTGCACGCACGAGCACGTCAATGCACGCCAGACAATGCCAGTGCACGCCAGAGTACGCCAGAGCACGCCAGTGCACGCCAATTCACACCAGAGCACGCCAGTGCACGCCAGAGCACGCCAGTGCACGCCAGAGCACGCCAGAGCACGCCAGTTCACGCCAGAACACGCCAGTGCACGCCAGAGCAAGTCAATGCACACCAGAGCACGCCAATTCACTCCAGAGCACGCCAGTGCACGCCAGAGCACGCCAATTCACACCAGAGCACGCCAGTGCACGCAAGAGCACGCCAGTGCACGCAAGAGCACGTCAATGCACGCCAGAGTACGCCAGTGCACGCCAGAGCACGAAAGTGCACGCCAGAGCACGCCAGTGCACGCCAGAGCACGCAAATTCACACCAGAGCACGCCAGTGCACTTTAGAGCAAGTCAATGCACGCCAGAGCACGTCAATTCACACCGGAGCACGCCAGTTCACGCCAGAGCACGCCAATTCACACCAGAGCACGCCAGAGCACGCAAGTGCACGCACGAGTACGTCAATGCACGCCAGTGCACGCCAGAGCACGCAAGTGCACGCACGAGAACGTCAATGCACGCGAGAGCACGCAAGTGCACGCCAGAGCACGCCAGTGCACGCCAGAGCAAGCCAGTGCACGCCAGAGCACGCCAATTCACACCAGAGCACGCCAGTGCACGCCAGAGCACGCCAATTCACACCAGAGCACGCCAGAGCACGCCAGAGCAAGCCAGAGCACGCCAGTGCACGCACGAGTACGTCAATGCACGCCAGTGCACGCCAGTGCACGCCAGAGCACGCCAGAGCACGCCAGTGCACGCCAGAGCACGCCAATTCACACCAGAGCACGTCAATAAACGCCAGAGCACGCCAGTGCACGCCAGAGCACAGCAGTGCACGCACGAGCACGTCAATGCACGCCAGAGCACGCAAGTGCACGCCAGAGCACGCCAGTGCTCGCCAGAGCCTGCCAGTGCACGCCAGTACACGCCAGAGCACGCCAATTCACACCAGAGCACGCCAGTGCACGCCAGAGCACGCCAGAGCACACCAGAGCACGCCAGTGCACGCCAGTAAACGCCAGAGCACGCCAATTCACACCAGAACACGTCAATGCAAGCCAGAGCACGCCAGTGCACGCCAGAGCAAGCCAATTCACACCAGAGCACGCCAGAGCACGGCAGTGCACGCCAGAGCACGTCAATGCACGCCAGAGCACGCCAGTGCACGCCAGAGCACGCCAGTGCACGCCAGAGCACGCCAGTAGACGCCAGTAAACGCCAGAGCACGCCAATTCACACCAGAACACGTCAATGCAAGCCAGAGCACGCCAGTGCACGCCAGAGCAAGCCAATTCACACCAGAGCACGCCAGAGCACGCCATTGCACGCCAGAGCACGCCAGAGCACGCCAGTGCACGCCAGAGCACGTCAATTCACACCAGAGCACGCCAGTTCACGCCAGAGCAAGTCAATGCACGCCAGAGCACGTCAATTCACACCGGAGCACGCCAATTCACGCCAGAGCACGCCAATTCACACCAGAGCACGCCAGAGCACGCAAGTGCACGCACGAGTACGTCAATGCACGCCAGTGCACGCCAGAGCACGCAAGTGCACGCACGAGAACGTCAATGCACGCGAGAGCACGCAAGTGCACGCCAGAGCAAGCCAGTGCACGCCAGAGCAAGCCAGTGCACGCCAGTGCACGCAAGAGCACGCCAGTGCACGCAAGAGCACGGCAGTGCACGCACGAGCACGTCAATGCACGCCAGAGCATGCCAGTGCACGCACGAGCACGTCAATGCACGCCAGACAATGCCAGTGCACGCCAGAGTACGCCAGAGCACGCCAGTGCACGCCAATTCACACCAGAGCACGCCAGTGCACGCCAGAGCACGCCAGTGCACGCCAGAGCACGCCAGAGCACGCCAGTTCACGCCAGAGCACGCCAGTGCACGCCAGAGCAAGTCAATGCACACCAGAGCACGCCAATTCACTCCAGAGCACGCCAGTGCACGCCAGAGCACGCCAATTCACACCAGAGCACGCCAGTGCACGCAAGAGCACGCCAGTGCACGCAAGAGCACGTCAATGCACGCCAGAGTACGCCAGTGCACGCCAGAGCACGCAAGTGCACGCCAAAGCACGCCAGTGCACGCCAGTGCACGCCAATTCACACCAAAGCACGCCAGTGCACGCCAGAGCACGCCAGAGCACGCCAGAGTAATTCAATGCACGCCAGAGCACGCCAGAGCACGCCATTGCACGCCAGAGCACGCCAGAGCACGCCAGTGCACGCCAGAGTACGCAAATTCACACCAGAGCACGCCAGTGCACGCCAGAGCACGCCAATTCACACCAGAGCACGCCAGAGCACGCCAGAGCACGCCAGAGCACGCCAGTGCACGCACGAGTACGTCAATGCACGCCAGTGCACGCCAGTGCACGCCAGAGCACGCCAGAGCACGCCAGTGCACGCCAGAGCACGCCAATTCACACCAGAGCACGTCAATAAACGCCAGAGCACGCCAGTGCACGCCAGAGCACAGCAGTGCACGCACGAGCACGTCAATGCACGCCAGAGCACGCAAGTGCACGCCAGAGCACGCCAGTGCTCGCCAGAGCCTGCCAGTGCACGCCAGTACACGCCAGAGCACGCCAATTCACACCAGAGCACGCCAGTGCACGCCAGAGCACGCCAGAGCACACCAGAGCACGCCAGTGCACGCCAGTAAACGCCAGAGCACGCCAATTCACACCAGAACACGTCAATGCAAGCCAGAGCACGCCAGTGCACGCCAGAGCAAGCCAATTCACACCAGAGCACGCCAGAGCACGGCAGTGCACGCCAGAGCACGTCAATGCACGCCAGAGCACGCCAGTGCACGCCAGAGCACGCCAGTAGACGCCAGAGCACGCCAGTGCACGCCAGTGCACGCCAGAGCACGCCAATTCACACCTGAGCACGCCAGTGCACGCCAGATCACGCCAATTCACACCAGAGCACGCCAGTGCACGCCAGAGCACGCCAGTGCACGCAAGAGCACGACAGTGCACGCCAGTGCACGCCAGTGCACGCCAGTGCACGCCAGTGCACGCCAGTGCACGCCAGTGCACGCCAGTGCACGCCAGTGTACGCCAATTCACACCAGAGCACGCCAGTGCACGCCAGAGCACGCCAATTCACACCAGAGCAAGTCAATGCACGCCAGAGCACGCCAGTGCACGCAAGTACACGCCAGTGCACGCCAATTCACACCAGAGCACGCCAGTGCACGCCAGAGCACGCCAGAGCACTCCAGTGCACGCCAAAGCACGCCAGTGCACGCCAGAGCACGCCAGTGCACGCCAGTGCACGCCAGTGAACGCCAGTGTACGCCAATTCACACCAGAGCACGCCAGTGCACGCCAGAGCACGCCAATTCACACCAGAGCAAGTCAATGCACGCCAGAGCACGCCAGTGCACGCAAGTACACGCCAGTGCACGCCAATTCACACCAGAGCACGCCAGTGCACGCCAGAGCACGCCAGAGCGCGCCAGTGCACTCCAGTGCACGCCAGAGCACGCCAGTGCACGCAAGAGCACGCCAATGCACGCCAGAGCACGCCAGTGTACGCCAGAGAACTCCAGTGCACGCCAAAGCACGCCAGAGCACGCCAGAGCACGCCATTGCACGCCAGTGTACGCCAATTCACACCAGAGCACGCCAGTGCACGCCAGAGCACGCCAGTGCACGCCAGAGCAAGTCAATGCACGCCAGAGCACGGCAGTGCACGCCAGAGCACGCCAGTGCACGCCAGTTCACGCCAGAGAACGCCAGTGCACGCCAGAGCACGCCAGTGCACGCTAGAGTAATTCAACGCACGCCAGAGCACGCCATTACACGCCAGAGCACGCCAAAGCACGCCAGTGCACGCCAGAGCACGCAAGTACACGCCAGTGCACGCCAATTCACACCAGAGCACGCCAGTGCATGCCAGAGCACGCCAGAGCACGCCAGTGCACGCCAGTGCACGCCACAGCACGTCAATTCACGCCAGAGCAAGCCAGAGCACGCCAGAGCACGCCAGTGCACGCCAGAGCACGCCAGTGCACTCCAAAGCACGCCTGAGCATGCCAGAGCAGGCCAGTGCACGCCAGTGCACGCCAGTACACGCCAGTGTACGCCAATTCACAAAAGAGCACGCCAGTGCACGCCAGAGCACGCAAGTGCACGCCAATTCACACCAGAGCACGCCAGTGCACGCCAGAGCACGCCAGAGCACGCCAGTGCACGCCAGTGCACGCCAGTGCACGCCAGTGCACGCCAGTGCACGCCAGTGCACGCCAGTGCACGCCAGTGCACGCCAGTGCACGCCAGTGCACGCCAGTGCACGCCAGTGCACGCCAGTGCACGCCAGTGCACGCCAGTGCACGCCAGTGCACGCCAGTGCACGCCAGTGCACGCCAGTGCACGCCAGTGCACGCCAGTTTACGCCAGAGCACGTCAATGCACGCCAGAGCAAGACAGAGCACGCCAGAGCACGCCAGTGCACGCCAGAGCACGCCAGTGCACGCCAGAACACGCCAGTGCACGCCAGAGCAAGTCAATGCACGCCAGAGCAATTCAATGCACGCAAGAGCACGCCAGAGCACGCCAGTGCACGCCAGAGCACTCCAGTGCACGCCAGAGCACGCCAGTGCACGCAAGAGCACGCCAATGCACGCCAGAGCACGCCAGTGTACGCCAGAGCACTCCAGTGCACGCCAAAGCACGCCAGAGCACGCCAGAGCACGCCATTGCACGCCAGTGTACGCCAATTCACACCAGAGCACGCCAGTGCACGCCAGAGCAAGTCAATGCACGCCAGAGCACGCCAGTGCACGCCAGTTCACGCCAGAGCACACCAGAGCACGCCAGAGCACGCCAGTGCACGCC
Source organism: Daphnia pulicaria (assembly GCF_021234035.1). Classification (NCBI taxonomy): domain Eukaryota; kingdom Metazoa; phylum Arthropoda; class Branchiopoda; order Diplostraca; family Daphniidae; genus Daphnia; species Daphnia pulicaria. The sequence goes on from NC_060913.1 coordinate 23,110,339, forward strand.
AGAGCACGCCATTACACGCCAGAGCACGCCAAAGCACGCCAGTGCACGCCAGTGCACGCCAATTCACACCAGAGCACGCCAGTGCACACCAGAGCACGCCAGTGCACGCCAGTGCACGACAGAGCACGTCAATGCACGCCAGAGCAAGCCAGAGCACGCCAGAGCACGCCAGTTCACGCCAGAGCACGCCAGTGCACGCCAAAGCACGCCAGAGCATGCCAGAGCACGCCAGAGCACGCCAGTGCACGCTAGAGCACGCAAGTGCACGCCAGTGCACGCCAATTCACACCAGAGCACGCCAGTGCACGCCAGAGCACGCCAGTGCACGCAAGAGCACGTCAATGCACGCCAGAGCACGCCAGTGCACGCCAGAGCAATTCAATGCACACCAGAGCACGCCAATTCACACCAGAGCACGCCAGTGCACGCCAGAGCACGCCAATTCACACCAGAGCACGCCAGTGCACGCCAGAGCACGCCAGTGCACGCAAGAGCACGTCAATGCACGCCAGAGCACGCCAGTGTACGCCAGAGCACTCCAGTGCACGCCAAAGCACGCCAGAGCATGCCAGAGCACGCCAGTGCACGTCAATGCACGCCAGAGCATGCCAGTGCACGCACGAGCACGTCAATGCACGCCAGACAATGCCAGTGCACGCCAGAGTACGCCAGAGCACGCCAGTGCACGCCAATTCACACCAGAGCACGCCAGTGCACGCCAGAGCACGCCAGTGCACGCCAGAGCACGCCAGAGCACGCCAGTGCACGCCAGAGCAAGTCAATGCACGCCAGAGCACGCCAATTCACTCCAGAGCACGCCAGTGCACGCCAGAGCACTCCAATTCACACCAGAGCACGCCAGTGCACGCCAGAGCACGCCAGTGCACGCAAGAGCACGTCAATGCACGCCAGAGTACGCCAGTGCACGCCAGAGCACGCAAGTGCACGCCAAAGCACGCCAGTGCACGCCAGAGCACGCCAGTGCACGCCAGTGCACGCCAATTCACACCAAAGCACGCCAGTGCACGCCAGAGCACGCCAGAGCAATTCAATGCACGCCAGAGCACGCCAGAGCACGCCAGAGCATGCCAGAGCACGCCAGTGCACGCCAGAGCACGCCAGTGCACGCCAGAGCACGCAAATTCACACCAGAGCACGCCAGTGCACTTTAGAGCAAGTCAATGCACGCCAGAGCACGTCAATTCACACCGGAGCACGCCAGTTCACGCCAGAGCAAGCCAATTCACACCAGAGCACGCCAGAGCACGCAATTGCACGCACGAGTAGGTCAATGCACGCCAGTGCACGCCAGAGCACGCCAGAGCATGCCAGAGAACGCCAGTGAACGCCAGAGCACGCAAGTGCACGCACGAGAACGTCAATGCACGCGAGAGCACGCAAATTCACACCAGAGCACGCCAGTGCACTTTAGAGCAAGTCAATGCACACCAGAGCACGCCAGTGCACGCCAGAGCACGCCAATTCACACCAGAGCACGCCAGAGCACTCCAGAGCACGCCAGAGCACGCCAGTGCACGCCAGAACACGCCAATTCACACCAGAGCACGTCAATGCACGCCAGAGCACGCCAGTGCACGCCAGAGCACAGCAGTGCACGCACGAGCACGTCAATGCACGCCAGAGCACGCCAGTGCTCGCCAGAGCCTGCCAGTGCACGCCAGTACACGCCAGAGCACGCCAATTCACACCAGAGCACGCCAGTGCACGCAAGAGCACGCCAGTGCACGCAAGAGCACGTCAATGCACGCCAGAGCACGCCAGAGCACGCCAGAGCACGCCAGTGCACGCCAAAGCACGCCAGTGCACGCCAGAGCACGCCAGTGCACGCCAGTGCACGCCAGTGCACGCCAGTGCACGCCAGAGCACGCCAGTGCACGCCAAAGCACGCCAGTGCACGCCAGAGCACGCCAGTGCACGCCAGTGCACGCCAGTGTACGCCAATTCACACCAGAGCACGCCAGTGCAACCCAGAGCAAGTCAATGCACGCCAGAGCACGCCAGTGCACGCAAGTACACGCCAGTGCACGCCAATTCACGCCAGAGCACACCAGAGCACGCCAGTGCACGCCAGTGCACGCCAGAGCACGCCAATTCACACCAGAACACGTCAATGCAAGCCAGAGCACGCCAGTGCACGCCAGAGCAAGCCAATTCACACCAGAGCACGCCAGAGCACGGCAGTGCACGCCAGAGCACGTCAATGCACGCCAGAGCACGCAGAGCACGCCAGTGCACGCCAGTGCACGCCAGAGCACGCCAATTCACACCTGAGCACGCCAGTGCACGCCAGATCACGCCAATTCACACCAGAGCACGCCAGTGCACGCCAGAGCACGCCAGTGCACGCCAGAGCACGCCAGTGCACGCAAGAGCACGTCAATGCACGCCAGTGCACGCCAGTGTACGCCAATTCACACAAGAGCACGCCATTGCAACCCAGAGCAAGTCAATGCACGCCAGAGCACGCCAGTGCACGCAAGTACACGCCAGTGCACGCCAATTCACACCAGAGCACGCCAGTGCACACCAGAGCACGCAAGAGCACGCCAATTCACACCAGAGCACGCAAGTGCACGCCAGAGCACGCCAGAGCACGCCAGTGCACGCACGAGTACGTCAATGCACGCCAGTGCACGCCAGAGCACGCCAGTGCACGCCAGTGCACGCCAGAGCACGCCAATTCACACCAGAGCACGTCAATGCACGCCAGAGCACGCAAGTGCACGCCAGAGCACGCCAATTCACACCAGAGCACGCCAGAGCACGCCAGTGCACGCCAGAGCACGCCAGTGCACGCCAGAGCACTCCAGTGCACGCCAGAGCACGCCAGTGCACGCAAGAGCACGCCAATGCACGCCAGAGCACGCCAGTGCACGCCAGAGCACGCAAGTGCACGCCAGTGCACGCCAATTCACACCAGAGCACGCCAGTGCACGCCAGAGCACGCCAGAGCACGTAAGAGCACGTCAATGCACGCCAGAGCACGCCAGTGCACGCCAGAGCACTCCAGTGCACGCCAAAGCACGCCAGAGCATGCCAGAGCACGCCAGTGCTTGCCAGTGCACGCCAGTGCACGCCAGTGCACGCCAGTGCACGCCAGTGAACGCCAATTCACACCAGAGCACAACAGTGCATGGCAGAGCACGCCAGTGCACGCCAGAGCAATTCATTGCACGCCAGAGCACGCCAGAGCACGCCAGTGCACGCCAGAGCACGCCAAAGCACGCCAGTGCACGCCAGAGCACGCAAATGCACGCCAGTGCACACCAGTGCACGCCAGTGCACACCAGTGCACGCCAGAGCACGCCAGAGCACGCCAGAGCAATTCAATGCACGCAAGAGCACGCCAGAGCACGCCATTGCACGCCAGAGCACGCCAAAGCACGCCAGTGCACGCCAGAGCACGCCAGTGCACGCCAGAGCACGCAAGTGCACGCTAGTGCACGCCAATTCACACCAGAGCACGCCAGAGCACGCCAGTGCACGCCAGTGCACGCCAGTGCACGCCAGAGCACGCCAGGACACGCCAGTGCACGCACGAGTACGTCAATGCACGCCAGAGCACGCCAGTGCACGCCAGAGCACGCCAATTCACACCAGAGCACGTCAATGCACGCCAGAGCACGCCAGTGCACGCCAGAGCACGCCAATTCACACCAGAGCACGCCAGAGCACGCCAGTGCACGCCAGTGCACGCCAGTGCACGCCAGAGCACTCCAGTGCACGCCAGAGCACGCCAGTGCACGCAAGAGCACGCCAATGCACGCCAGAGCACGCCAGTGTACGCCAGAGCACTCCAGTGCACGCCAAAGCACGCCAGAGCACGCCAGAGCACGCCATTGCACGCCAGTGTACGCCAATTCACACCAGATCACGCCAGTGCACGCCAGAGCAAGTCAATGCACGCCAGAGCACGCCAGTTCACGCCAGAGCACACCAGAGCACGCCAGAGCACGCCAGTGCACGCCAGAGCACGCCATTACACGCCAGAGCACGCTAAAGCACGCCAGTGCACGCCAGAGCACGCAAGTGCACGCCAGTGCACGCCAATTCACACCAGAGCACGCCAGTGCACGCCAGAGCACGCCAGTGCACGCCAGTGCACGCCAGAGCACGTCAATGCATGCCAGAGCAAGCCAGAGCACGCCAGAGCACGCCAGTGCACGCCAAAGCACGCCAGAGCATGCCAGAGCACGCCAGTGCACGCCAGTGCACGACAGTGTACGCCAGTGTACGCCAATTCACACCAGAGCACGCCAGTGCACGCCAGAGCACGCCAGTGCACGCCAGAGCACGCAAGTGCACGCCAGTGCACGCCAGTGCACGCCAATTCACACCAGAGCACGCCAGAGCACGCCAGTGCACGCCAGTGCACGCCAGTGCACGCCAGAGCACGTCAATGCACGCCAGAGCAAGCCAGAGCACGCCAGAGCACGCCAGAGCAATTCAATGCATGCCAGAGCACGCCAGAGCACGCCATTGCACGCCAGAGCACGCCAAAGCACGCCAGTGCACGCCAGAGCACGCAAGTGCATGCCAGTGCACACCAGTGCACGCCAGAGCACGCCAGAGCACGCCAGAGCACGCCAGTGCACGCCAGTGCACGCCAATTCACACCAGAGCACGCCAGAGCACGCCAGTGCACGCCAGAGCACGCCAGGACACGCCAGTGCACGCACGAGTACGTCAATGCACGCCAGTGTACGCCAGAGCACGCCAGTGCACGCCAGAGCACGCCAATTAACACCAGAGCACGTCAATGCACGCCAGAGCACGCCAGTGCACGCCAGATTACGCCAAATCACACCAGAGCACGCCAGAGCACGCCAGTGCACGCCAGAGCACGCCAGTGCACGCCAGAGCACTCCAGTGCACGCCAGAGCACGCCAGTGCACGCCAGAGCACGTCAATGCACGCCAGAGCAAGCCAGTGCACGCCAGTGCACGCCAGAGCACGTCAATGCACGCCAGAGCAAGCCAATTCACACCAGAGCACGCCAGTGCACGCCAGAGCACGCCAACGCACGCCAGAGCACGCAAGTGCACGCAAGTGCACGCCAGTGCACGCCAATTCACACCAGAGCACGCCAGTGCACGCCAGAGCACGCCAGAGCACGCCAGTGCACGCCAGTGCACGCCAGAGCACGTCAATGCACGCCAGAGCAAGCCAGAGCACGCCAGAGCACGCCAGTGCACGCCAGAGCACGCCAGTGCACGCCAGAGCACGCCAGTGCACGCCAGAGCACGCCAGTGCACGCCAGAGCACGCCAGTGCACGCCAGAGCACGCCAGTGCACGCCAGAGCACGCCAGTGCACGCCAGAGCACGCCAGTGCACGCCAGAGCACGCCAGTGCACGCCAGAGCACGCCAGTGCACGCCAGAGCACGCCAGTGCACGCCAAAGCACGCCAGTGCACGCCAGAGCAATTCAATGCACACCAGAGCACGCCAATTCACACCAGAGCACGCCAGTGCACGCAAGAGCACGCCAATTCACACCAGAGCACGCCAGTGCACGCCAGAGCACGCCAGTGCACGCAAGAGCACGTCAATGCACGCCAGAGCACGCCAGTGCACGCCAGAGCACTCCAGTGCACGCCAAAGCACGCCAGAGCATGCCAGAGCACGCCAGTGCACGCCAGTGCACGCCAGTGCACGCCAGTGTACGCCAATTTACACCAGAGCACAACAGTGCACGGCAGAGCACGCCAGTGCACGCCAGAGCAAGTCAATGCACGCCAGAGCTCGCCAGAGCACGGCAGTGCACGCCAGAGCAATTCAATGCACGCCAGAGCACGCCAGAGCACGCCATTGCTTGCCAGAGCACGCCAAAGCACGCCAGTGCACGCCAGAGCACGCAAGTGCACGCTAGTGCACGCCAATTCACACCAGAGCATGCCAGTGCACGTCAGAGCACGCCAGAGCACGCCAGTGCACGCCAGAGCACGCCAGTGTACGCCAGAGCACTCCAGTGCACGCCAAAGCACGTCAGAGCACGCCAGAGCACGCCATTGCACGCCAGTGTACGCCAGAGCACGCCAGAGCACGCCAGTGCACGCCAGAGCACGCCAATTCACACCAGAGCACGTCAATGTACGCCAGAGCACGCCAGTGCACGCCAGAGCACGCCAATTCACACCAGAGCACACCAGAGCACGCCAGTGCACGCCAGAGCACGCCAGTGCACGCCAGAGCAAGTCAATGCACGCCAGAGCACGCCAGTGCACGCCAGAGCACGCCAGTGCACGCAAGTTCACGCCAGAGCACGCCAGTGCACGCCAGAGCACGCCAGTGCACGCCAGTGCACGCCAATTCACACCAAAGCACGCCAGTGCACGCCAGAGCAAGCCAGAGCAGACCAGAGCACGCCAGCGCAATTCAATGCACGCCAGAGCACGCCAGAGCACGCCAGAGCACGCCAGAGCACGCCAAAGCACGCCAGTGCACGCCAGAGCACGCAAGTGCACGCCAATTCACACCAGAGCACGCCAGTGCACGCCAGAGCACGCCAGAGCACGCCAGTGCACGCCAGTGCACGCCAGAGCACGCCAGAGCACGCCAGTGCACGCCAGTGCACGCCAGAGCACGCCAGAGCACGCCAGTGCACGCCAGTGCACGCCAGAGCACGCCAGAGCACGCCAGTGCACGCCAGAGCACGTCAATGCATGCCAGAGCAAGCCAGAGCACGCCAGAGCACGGTAGAGCACAGCTGAGAACAGCTCAGTACTTGAAGTTGCTATAATATTTTTTTCACTTGTTAAAACCATTTTTTAATTACAGTATGTGAAAATCAATGTCCAATACACCATTTCTAGTCTATTTAATCAATAAATTTATAGAGCAAATCATGAACAAAAAGTTTGAGAAAAACGCACATCACAGCACTTGAATTTTCAAAAGTTATTCAAGTTATTTGAGTTCTATTGTCGGGTAGTGGATTTCTATTGTCAAGCACTTGAGTTCTGCATAGCAGAGCACGCCAGACCCCGACAGAGCACGCCAGAGCACGCCAATGCACGCCAGAGCACTCCAGTGCACGCCAGAGAACGCCAATTCACACCAGAGCACGCCAGTGCACGCCAGAGCACACCAATTCACACCAGAGCACGCCAGTGCAAGCCAGAGCACGCCAATGCACGCCAGAGCACGCCAGTGAACGCCAGAGCACGCCAGTGAACGCCAGAGCACGCCAGTGCACGCCAGAGCATGCCAGTGCATGCCAGTGCACGCAAGAGCACGCCAGTGCACGCACGAGCACGTCAATGCACGCCAGAGCATGCCAGTGCACGCCAGAGCACGTCAATGCACGCCAGAGCACGCCAGTGCACGCCAGAGCATGCCAGTGCACGCACGAGCACGTCAATGCACGCCAGAGTATGCCAGTGCACGCCAGAGCACGCCAATTCACACCAGAGCACGTCAATGTACGCCAGAGCACTTCAGTGCACGCCAGTGCACGCCAATTTACACCAGAGCACGCCAGTGCACGCCAGAGCAAGTCAATGCACGCCAGAGCACGCCAATTCACACCAGAGGACGCCAGTGCACGCCAGAGCACGCCAATTCACTCCAGAGAACGCCAGTGCACGCAAGAGCACGTCAATGCACGCCAGAGCACGCCAGTGCACGCCAGAGCACGCAAGTGCACGCCAAAGCACGCCAGTGCACGCCAGAGCACGCCAGTGCACGCCAGTGCACGCCAATTTACACCAAAGCACGCCAGTGCACGCCAGAGCACGCCAGAGCAATTCAATGCACGCCAGAGCACGCCAGTGCACGCCAGAGCACGCCAGTGCACGCCAGAGCATGCCAGTGCACGCACGAGCACGTCAATGCACGCCAGAGTATGCCAGTGCACGCCAGAGCACGCCAATTCACACCAGAGCACGTCAATGTACGCCAGAGCACTTCAGTGCACGCCAGTGCACGCCAATTCACACCAGAGCACGCCAGTGCACGCCAGAGCAAGTCAATGCACGCCAGAGCACGCCAATTCACACCAGAGCACGCCAGTGCACGCCAGAGCACGCCAATTCACACCAGAGCACGCCAGTGCACGCAAGAGCACGTCAATGCACGCCAGAGCAAGCCAGTGCACGCCAGAGCACGCAAGTGCACGCCAAAGCACGCCAGTGCACGCCAGAGCACGCCAGTGCACGCCAGAGCACGCCAGTGCACGCCAGTGCACGCCAATTCACACCAAAGCACGCCAGTGCACGCCAGAGCAAGCCAGAGCAGACCAGAGCACGCCAGCGCAATTCAATGCACGCCAGAGCACGCCAGAGCACGCCAGAGCACGCCAGAGCACGCCAAAGCACGCCAGTGCACGCCAGAGCACGCAAGTGCACGCCAATTCACACCAGAGCACGCCAGTGCACGCCAGAGCACGCCAGAGCACGCCAGTGCACGCCAGTGCACGCCAGTGCACGCCAGAGCACGCCAGAGCACGCCAGTGCACGCCAGTGCACGCCAGAGCACGCCAGAGCACGCCAGTGCACGCCAGTGCACGCCAGAGCACGCCAGAGCACGCCAGTGCACGCCAGAGCACGTCAATGCACGCCAGTGCACGCCAGAGCACGCCAGTGCACGCCAGAGCACGCCAGTGCACGCCAGAGCACGCCAGTGCACGCCAGAGCACGCCAGTGCACGCCAGAGCACGCCAGTGCACGCCAGAGCACGGTAGAGCACAGCTGAGAACAGCTCAGTACTTGAAGTTGCTATAATATTTTTTTCACTTGTTAAAACCATTTTTTAATTACAGTATGTGAAAATCAATGTCCAATACACCATTTCTAGTCTATTTAATCAATAAATTTATAGAGCAAATCATGAACAAAAAGTTTGAGAAAAACGCACATCAAAGCACTTGAATTTTCAAAAGTTATTCAAGTTATTTGAGTTCTATTGTCGGGTAGTGGATTTCTATTGTCAAGCACTTGAGTTCTGCATAGCAGAGCACGCCAGACCCCGACAGAGCACGCCAGAGCACGCCAATGCACGCCAGAGCACTCCAGTGCACGCCAGAGAACGCCAATTCACACCAGAGCACGCCAGTGCACACCAGAGCACACCAATTCACACCAGAGCACGCCAGTGCACGCCAGAGCACGCCAATGCACGCCAGAGCACGCCAGTGAACGCCAGAGCACGCCAGTGAACGCCAGAGCACGCCAGTGCACGCCAGAGCACGCCAGTGCATGCCAGTGCGCGCAAGAGCACGCCAGTGCACGCACGAGCACGTCAATGCACGCCAGAGCATGACAGTGCACGCCAGAGCACGTCAATGCACGCCAGAGCACGCCAGTGCACGCCAGAGCATGCCAGTGCACGCACGAGCACGTCAATGCACGCCAGAGTATGCCAGTGCACGCCAGAGCACGCCAATTCACACCAGAGCACGTCAATGTACGCCAGAGCACTTCAGTGCACGCCAGTGCACGCCAATTCATACCAGAGCACGCCAGTGCACGCCAGAGCAAGTCAATGCACGCCAGAGCACGCCAATTCACACCAGAGCACGCCAGTGCACGCCAGAGCACGCCAATTCACACCAGAGCACGCCAGTGCACGCAAGAGCACGTCAATGCACGCCAGAGCACGCCAGTGCACGCCAGAGCACGCAAGTGCACGCCAAAGCACGCCAGTGCACGCCAGAGCACGCCAGTGCACGCCAGTGCACGCCAATTTACACCAAAGCACGCCAGAGCACGCCAGAGCAATTCAATGCACGCCAGAGCACGCCAGAGCACGCCAGTGCACGCCAGTGCATTTCAGAGCACGTCAATGCATGCCAGAGCAAGCCAGAGCACACCAGAGCACACCAGAGAACGCCAGTGCACGCCAGAGCACGGTAGAGCACAGCAGAGAACAGCTCAGCACTTGAAGTTGCTATAATATTTTTTTCACTTGTTAAAACCATTTTTTAATTACAGTATGTGAAAATCAATGTCCAATACACCGTTTCAAGTCTATTTAATCAATAAATTTATAGAGCAAATCATGAACAAAAAGTTTGAGAAAAACGCACATCACAGCACTTGAATTTTTAAAAATTATTCAAGTTATTTGAGTTCTATTGTCGGGTAGTGGATTTCTATTGTCAAGCACTTAAGTTCTGCATAGCAGAGCACGCCAGATCACGACAGAGCACGCCAGAGCACGCCAGTGCACGCCAGAGCACTCCAGTGCACGCCAGAGAACGCCAATTCACACCAGAGCACGCCAGTGCACGCCAGAGCACACCAATTCACACCAGAGCACGCCAGTGCACGCCAGAGCACGCCAGTGCACGCCAGAGCACGCCAGTGCACGCCAGAGCACGCCAGTGCACGCCAGAGCACGCCAGTGCACGCCAGAGCACGCCAGTGCACGCCAGTGCACGCAAGAGCACGCCAGTGCACGCACGAGCACGTCAATGCACGCCAGAGCATGCCAGTGCACGACAGAGCACGCCAGTGCACGCCAGAGCACGCCAATTCACACCAGAGCACGTCAATGCACGCCAGAGCACGCCAGTGCTTGCCAGAACATGCCAGTGCACGCACGAGCACGTCAATGCACGCCAGAGCATGCCAGTGCACTCCAGAGCACGCCAGTGCACGCCAGTGCACGCCAATTCACACCAGAGCACGTCAATGCACGCCAGAGCATTTCAGTGCACGCCAGAGCACGCCAGTGCACGCCAATTCACACCAGAGTGCACGCCAGAGCACGCCAGAAAACGCCAGTGCACGCCAGTGCACGTCAGAGCACGCCAGAGCACGCAAGTGCACGCCAGTGCATTTCAGAGCACGTCAATGCATGCCAGAGCAAGCCAGAGCACACCAGAGCACACCAGAGAACGCCAGTGCACGCCAGAGCACGTTAGAGCACAGCAGAGAACAGCTCAGCACTTGAAGTTGCTATAATATTTTTTTCACTTGTTAAAACCATTTTTTAATTACAGTATGTGAAAATCAATGTCCAATACACCGTTTCAAGTCTATTTAATCAATAAATTTATAGAGCAAATCATGAACAAAAAGTTTGAGAAAAACGCACATCACAGCACTTGAATTTTTAAAAATTATTCAAGTTATTTGAGTTCTATTGTCGGGTAGTGGATTTCTATTGTCAAGCACTTAAGTTCTGCATAGCAGAGCACGCCAGTGCACGCCAGTGCACGCCAGTGTACGCCAGTGCACGCCAGAGCACTCCAGTGCACGCCAGTGCACGCCAATTTACACCAAAGCACGCCAGAGCACGCCAGAGCAATTCAATGCACGCCAGAGCACGCCAGAGCACGCCAGTGCACGCCAGTGCATTTCAGAGCACGTCAATGCATGCCAGAGCAAGCCAGAGCACACCAGAGCACACCAGAGAACGCCAGTGCACGCCAGAGCACGGTAGAGCACAGCAGAGAACAGCTCAGCACTTGAAGTTGCTATAATATTTTTTTCACTTGTTAAAACCATTTTTTAATTACAGTATGTGAAAATCAATGTCCAATACACCGTTTCAAGTCTATTTAATCAATAAATTTATAGAGCAAATCATGAACAAAAAGTTTGAGAAAAACGCACATCACAGCACTTGAATTTTTAAAAATTATTCAAGTTATTTGAGTTCTATTGTCGGGTAGTGGATTTCTATTGTCAAGCACTTAAGTTCTGCATAGCAGAGCACGCCAGATCACGACAGAGCACGCCAGAGCACGCCAGTGCACGCCAGAGCACTCCAGTGCACGCCAGAGAACGCCAATTCACACCAGAGCACGCCAGTGCACGCCAGAGCACACCAATTCACACCAGAGCACGCCAGTGCACGCCAGAGCACGCCAGTGCACGCCAGAGCACGCCAGTGCACGCCAGAGCACGCCAGTGCACGCCAGAGCACGCCAGTGCACGCCAGAGCACGCCAGTGCACGCCAGTGCACGCAAGAGCACGCCAGTGCACGCACGAGCACGTCAATGCACGCCAGAGCATGCCAGTGCACGACAGAGCACGCCAGTGCACGCCAGAGCACGCCAATTCACACCAGAGCACGTCAATGCACGCCAGAGCACGCCAGTGCTTGCCAGAACATGCCAGTGCACGCACGAGCACGTCAATGCACGCCAGAGCATGCCAGTGCACTCCAGAGCACGCCAGTGCACGCCAGTGCACGCCAATTCACACCAGAGCACGTCAATGCACGCCAGAGCATTTCAGTGCACGCCAGAGCACGCCAGTGCACGCCAATTCACACCAGAGTGCACGCCAGAGCACGCCAGAAAACGCCAGTGCACGCCAGTGCACGTCAGAGCACGCCAGAGCACGCAAGTGCACGCCAGTGCATTTCAGAGCACGTCAATGCATGCCAGAGCAAGCCAGAGCACACCAGAGCACACCAGAGAACGCCAGTGCACGCCAGAGCACGTTAGAGCACAGCAGAGAACAGCTCAGCACTTGAAGTTGCTATAATATTTTTTTCACTTGTTAAAACCATTTTTTAATTACAGTATGTGAAAATCAATGTCCAATACACCGTTTCAAGTCTATTTAATCAATAAATTTATAGAGCAAATCATGAACAAAAAGTTTGAGAAAAACGCACATCACAGCACTTGAATTTTTAAAAATTATTCAAGTTATTTGAGTTCTATTGTCGGGTAGTGGATTTCTATTGTCAAGCACTTAAGTTCTGCATAGCAGAGCACGCCAGTGCACGCCAGTGCACGCCAGTGTACGCCAGTGCACGCCAGAGCACTCCAGTGCACGCCAGAGAACGCCAATTCACACCAGAGCACGCCAGTGCACGCCAGAGCACACCAATTCACACCAGAGCACGCCAGTGCACGCCAGAGCACGCCAGAGCACGTCAATGCACGCCAGAGCAAGCCAGAGCACGCCAGAGCACGCCAGTGCACGCCAGAGCACGCCAGTGCACGCCAGAGCACGCCAGTGCACGCCAAAGCACGCCAGTGCACGCCAGAGCAATTCAATGCACACCAGAGCACGCCAATTCACACCAGAGCACGCCAGTGCACGCCAGAGCACGCCAATTCACACCAGAGCACGCCAGTGCACGCCAAAACACGCCAGTGCACGCAAGAGCACGTCAATGCACGCCAGAGCACGCCAGTGCACGCCAGAGCACTCCAGTGCACGCCAAAGCACGCCAGAGCATGCCAGAGCACGCCAGTGCACGCCAGTGCACGCCAGTGTACGCCAATTTACACCAGAGCACAACAGTGCACGGCAGAGCACGCCAGTGCACGCCAGAGCAAGTCAATGCACGCCAGAGCTCGCCAGAGCACGGCAGTGCACGCCAGAGCAATTCAATGCACGCCAGAGCACGCCAGAGCACGCCATTGCACGCCAGAGCACGCCAAAGCACGCCAGTGCACGCCAGAGCACGCAAGTGCACGCTAGTGCACGCCAATTCACACCAGAGCATGCCAGTGCACGTCAGAGCACGCCAGAGCACGCCAGTGCACGCCAGAGCACGCCAGTGCACGCCAAAGCACGCCAGAGCACGCCAGAGCACGCCATTGCACGCCAGTGTACGCCAGAGCACGCCAGAGCACGCCAGTGCACGCCAGAGCACGCCAATTCACACCAGAGCACGTCAATGTACGCCAGAGCACGCCAGTGCACGCCAGAGCACGCCAATTCACACCAGAGCACACCAGAGCACGCCAGTGCACGCCAGAGCACGCCAGTGCACGCCAGAGCAAGTCAATGCACGCCAGAGCACGCCAGTGCACGCCAGAGCTCGCCAGTGCACGCCAGTTCACGCCAGAGCACGCCAGTGCACGCCAGAGCACGCCAGAGCACGCCAGTGCACGCCAGAGCTCGCCAGTGCACGCCAATTTACACCAAAGCACGCCAGTGCACGCCAGAGCACGCCAGAGCAATTCAATGCACGCCAGAGCACGCCAGTGCACGCCAGAGCACGCCAGTGCACGCCAGAGCATGCCAGTGCACGCACGAGCACGTCAATGCACGCCAGAGTATGCCAGTGCACGCCAGAGCACGCCAATTCACACCAGAGCACGTCAATGTACGCCAGAGCACTTCAGTGCACGCCAGTGCACGCCAATTCACACCAGAGCACGCCAGTGCACGCCAGAGCAAGTCAATGCACGCCAGAGCACGCCAATTCACACCAGAGCACGCCAGTGCACGCCAGAGCACGCCAATTCACACCAGAGCACGCCAGTGCACGCAAGAGCACGTCAATGCACGCCAGAGCAAGCCAGTGCACGCCAGAGCACGCAAGTGCACGCCAAAGCACGCCAGTGCACGCCAGAGCACGCCAGTGCACGCCAGAGCACGCCAGTGCACGCCAGTGCACGCCAATTCACACCAAAGCACGCCAGTGCACGCCAGAGCAAGCCAGAGCAGACCAGAGCACGCCAGCGCAATTCAATGCACGCCAGAGCACGCCAGAGCACGCCAGAGCACGCCAGAGCACGCCAAAGCACGCCAGTGCACGCCAGAGCACGCAAGTGCACGCCAATTCACACCAGAGCACGCCAGTGCACGCCAGAGCACGCCAGAGCACGCCAGTGCACGCCAGTGCACGCCAGAGCACGCCAGAGCACGCCAGTGCACGCCAGTGCACGCCAGAGCACGCCAGAGCACGCCAGTGCACGCCAGTGCACGCCAGAGCACGCCAGAGCACGCCAGTGCACGCCAGAGCACGTCAATGCATGCCAGAGCAAGCCAGAGCACGCCAGAGCACGCCAGAGCACGCCAGTGCACGCCAGAGCACGCCAGTGCACGCCAGAGCACGCCAGTGCACGCCAGAGCACGCCAGTGCACGCCAGAGCACGCCAGTGCACGCCAGAGCACGCCAGTGCACGCCAGAGCACGGTAGAGCACAGCTGAGAACAGCTCAGTACTTGAAGTTGCTATAATATTTTTTTCACTTGTTAAAACCATTTTTTAATTACAGTATGTGAAAATCAATGTCCAATACACCATTTCTAGTCTATTTAATCAATAAATTTATAGAGCAAATCATGAACAAAAAGTTTGAGAAAAACGCACATCAAAGCACTTGAATTTTCAAAAGTTATTCAAGTTATTTGAGTTCTATTGTCGGGTAGTGGATTTCTATTGTCAAGCACTTGAGTTCTGCATAGCAGAGCACGCCAGACCCCGACAGAGCACGCCAGAGCACGCCAATGCACGCCAGAGCACTCCAGTGCACGCCAGAGAACGCCAATTCACACCAGAGCACGCCAGTGCACACCAGAGCACACCAATTCACACCAGAGCACGCCAGTGCACGCCAGAGCACGCCAATGCACGCCAGAGCACGCCAGTGAACGCCAGAGCACGCCAGTGAACGCCAGAGCACGCCAGTGCACGCCAGAGCACGCCAGTGCATGCCAGTGCGCGCAAGAGCACGCCAGTGCACGCACGAGCACGTCAATGCACGCCAGAGCATGACAGTGCACGCCAGAGCACGTCAATGCACGCCAGAGCACGCCAGTGCACGCCAGAGCATGCCAGTGCACGCACGAGCACGTCAATGCACGCCAGAGTATGCCAGTGCACGCCAGAGCACGCCAATTCACACCAGAGCACGTCAATGTACGCCAGAGCACTTCAGTGCACGCCAGTGCACGCCAATTCATACCAGAGCACGCCAGTGCACGCCAGAGCAAGTCAATGCACGCCAGAGCACGCCAATTCACACCAGAGCACGCCAGTGCACGCCAGAGCACGCCAATTCACACCAGAGCACGCCAGTGCACGCAAGAGCACGTCAATGCACGCCAGAGCACGCCAGTGCACGCCAGAGCACGCAAGTGCACGCCAAAGCACGCCAGTGCACGCCAGAGCACGCCAGTGCACGCCAGTGCACGCCAATTTACACCAAAGCACGCCAGAGCACGCCAGAGCAATTCAATGCACGCCAGAGCACGCCAGAGCACGCCAGTGCACGCCAGTGCATTTCAGAGCACGTCAATGCATGCCAGAGCAAGCCAGAGCACACCAGAGCACACCAGAGAACGCCAGTGCACGCCAGAGCACGGTAGAGCACAGCAGAGAACAGCTCAGCACTTGAAGTTGCTATAATATTTTTTTCACTTGTTAAAACCATTTTTTAATTACAGTATGTGAAAATCAATGTCCAATACACCGTTTCAAGTCTATTTAATCAATAAATTTATAGAGCAAATCATGAACAAAAAGTTTGAGAAAAACGCACATCACAGCACTTGAATTTTTAAAAATTATTCAAGTTATTTGAGTTCTATTGTCGGGTAGTGGATTTCTATTGTCAAGCACTTAAGTTCTGCATAGCAGAGCACGCCAGATCACGACAGAGCACGCCAGAGCACGCCAGTGCACGCCAGAGCACTCCAGTGCACGCCAGAGAACGCCAATTCACACCAGAGCACGCCAGTGCACGCCAGAGCACACCAATTCACACCAGAGCACGCCAGTGCACGCCAGAGCACGCCAGTGCACGCCAGAGCACGCCAGTGCACGCCAGAGCACGCCAGTGCACGCCAGAGCACGCCAGTGCACGCCAGAGCACGCCAGTGCACGCCAGTGCACGCAAGAGCACGCCAGTGCACGCACGAGCACGTCAATGCACGCCAGAGCATGCCAGTGCACGACAGAGCACGCCAGTGCACGCCAGAGCACGCCAATTCACACCAGAGCACGTCAATGCACGCCAGAGCACGCCAGTGCTTGCCAGAACATGCCAGTGCACGCACGAGCACGTCAATGCACGCCAGAGCATGCCAGTGCACTCCAGAGCACGCCAGTGCACGCCAGTGCACGCCAATTCACACCAGAGCACGTCAATGCACGCCAGAGCATTTCAGTGCACGCCAGAGCACGCCAGTGCACGCCAATTCACACCAGAGTGCACGCCAGAGCACGCCAGAAAACGCCAGTGCACGCCAGTGCACGTCAGAGCACGCCAGAGCACGCAAGTGCACGCCAGTGCATTTCAGAGCACGTCAATGCATGCCAGAGCAAGCCAGAGCACACCAGAGCACACCAGAGAACGCCAGTGCACGCCAGAGCACGTTAGAGCACAGCAGAGAACAGCTCAGCACTTGAAGTTGCTATAATATTTTTTTCACTTGTTAAAACCATTTTTTAATTACAGTATGTGAAAATCAATGTCCAATACACCGTTTCAAGTCTATTTAATCAATAAATTTATAGAGCAAATCATGAACAAAAAGTTTGAGAAAAACGCACATCACAGCACTTGAATTTTTAAAAATTATTCAAGTTATTTGAGTTCTATTGTCGGGTAGTGGATTTCTATTGTCAAGCACTTAAGTTCTGCATAGCAGAGCACGCCAGTGCACGCCAGTGCACGCCAGTGTACGCCAGTGCACGCCAGAGCACTCCAGTGCACGCCAGAGAACGCCAATTCACACCAGAGCACGCCAGTGCACGCCAGAGCACACCAATTCACACCAGAGCACGCCAGTGCACGCCAGAGCACGCCAGAGCACGTCAATGCACGCCAGAGCAAGCCAGAGCACGCCAGAGCACGCCAGTGCACGCCAGAGCACGCCAGTGCACGCCAGAGCACGCCAGTGCACGCCAAAGCACGCCAGTGCACGCCAGAGCAATTCAATGCACACCAGAGCACGCCAATTCACACCAGAGCACGCCAGTGCACGCCAGAGCACGCCAATTCACACCAGAGCACGCCAGTGCACGCCAAAACACGCCAGTGCACGCAAGAGCACGTCAATGCACGCCAGAGCACGCCAGTGCACGCCAGAGCACTCCAGTGCACGCCAAAGCACGCCAGAGCATGCCAGAGCACGCCAGTGCACGCCAGTGCACGCCAGTGTACGCCAATTTACACCAGAGCACAACAGTGCACGGCAGAGCACGCCAGTGCACGCCAGAGCAAGTCAATGCACGCCAGAGCTCGCCAGAGCACGGCAGTGCACGCCAGAGCAATTCAATGCACGCCAGAGCACGCCAGAGCACGCCATTGCACGCCAGAGCACGCCAAAGCACGCCAGTGCACGCCAGAGCACGCAAGTGCACGCTAGTGCACGCCAATTCACACCAGAGCATGCCAGTGCACGTCAGAGCACGCCAGAGCACGCCAGTGCACGCCAGAGCACGCCAGTGCACGCCAAAGCACGCCAGAGCACGCCAGAGCACGCCATTGCACGCCAGTGTACGCCAGAGCACGCCAGAGCACGCCAGTGCACGCCAGAGCACGCCAATTCACACCAGAGCACGTCAATGTACGCCAGAGCACGCCAGTGCACGCCAGAGCACGCCAATTCACACCAGAGCACACCAGAGCACGCCAGTGCACGCCAGAGCACGCCAGTGCACGCCAGAGCAAGTCAATGCACGCCAGAGCACGCCAGTGCACGCCAGAGCTCGCCAGTGCACGCCAGTTCACGCCAGAGCACGCCAGTGCACGCCAGAGCACGCCAGTGCACGCCAGTGCACGCCAATTCACACCAAAGCACGCCAGTGCACGCCAGAGCAAGCCAGAGCAGACCAGAGCACGCCAGCGCAATTCAATGCACGCCAGAGCACGCCAGAGCACGCCAGAGCACGCCAGAGCACGCCAAAGCACGCCAGTGCACGCCAGAGCACGCAAGTGCACGCCAATTCACACCAGAGCACGCCAGTGCACGCCAGAGCACGCCAGAGCACGCCAGTGCACGCCAGTGCACGCCAGAGCACGCCAGAGCACGCCAGTGCACGCCAGTGCACGACAGAGCACGCCAGAGCACGCCAGTGCACGCCAGTGCACGCCAGAGCACGCCAGAGCACGCCAGTGCACGCCAGAGCACGTCAATGCATGCCAGAGCAAGCCAGAGCACGCCAGAGCACGCCAGAGCACGCCAGTGCACGCCAGAGCACGCCAGTGCACGCCAGAGCACGCCAGTGCACGCCAGAGCACGCCAGTGCACGCCAGAGCACGCCAGTGCACGCCAGAGCACGCCAGTGCACGCCAGAGCACGGTAGAGCACAGCTGAGAACAGCTCAGTACTTGAAGTTGCTATAATATTTTTTTCACTTGTTAAAACCATTTTTTAATTACAGTATGTGAAAATCAATGTCCAATACACCATTTCTAGTCTATTTAATCAATAAATTTATAGAGCAAATCATGAACAAAAAGTTTGAGAAAAACGCACATCACAGCACTTGAATTTTCAAAAGTTATTCAAGTTATTTGAGTTCTATTGTCGGGTAGTGGATTTCTATTGTCAAGCACTTGAGTTCTGCATAGCAGAGCACGCCAGACCCCGACAGAGCACGCCAGAGCACGCCAATGCACGCCAGAGCACTCCAGTGCACGCCAGAGAACGCCAATTCACACCAGAGCACGCCAGTGCACGCCAGAGCACACCAATTCACACCAGAGCACGCCAGTGCACGCCAGAGCACGCCAATGCACGCCAGAGCACGCCAGTGAACGCCAGAGCACGCCAGTGAACGCCAGAGCACGCCAGTGCACGCCAGAGCACGCCAGTGCATGCCAGTGCACGCAAGAGCACGCCAGTGCACGCACGAGCACGTCAATGCACGCCAGAGCATGCCAGTGCACGCCAGAGCACGTCAATGCACGCCAGAGCACGCCAGTGCACGCCAGAGCATGCCAGTGCACGCACGAGCACGTCAATGCACGCCAGAGTATGCCAGTGCACGCCAGAGCACGCCAATTCACACCAGAGCACGTCAATTTACGCCAGAGCACTTCAGTGCACGCCAGTGCACGCCAATTCACACCAGAGCACGCCAGTGCACGCCAGAGCAAGTCAATGCACGCCAGAGCACGCCAATTCACACCAGAGCACGCCAGTGCACGCCAGAGCACGCCAATTCACTCCAGAGAACGCCAGTGCACGCAAGAGCACGTCAATGCACGCCAGAGCACGCCAGTGCACGCCAGAGCACGCAAGTGCACGCCAAAGCACGCCAGTGCACGCCAGAGCACGCCAGTGCACGCCAGTGCACGCCAATTTACACCAAAGCACGCCAGTGCACGCCAGAGCACGCCAGAGCAATTCAATGCACGCCAGAGCACGCCAGTGCACGCCAGAGCACGCCAGTGCACGCCAGAGCACGCAAGTGCACGCCAGAGCACGCCAGTGCACGCCAGAGCACGCCAGTGCACGCCAGTGCACGCAAGAGCACGCCAGTGCACGCACGAGCACGTCAATGCACGCCAGAGCATGCCAGTGCACGACAGAGCACGCCAGTGCACGCCAGAGCACGCCAATTCACACCAGAGCACGTCAATGCACGCCAGAGCACGCCAGTGCTTGCCAGAACATGCCAGTGCACGCACGAGCACGTTTATGCACGCCAGAGCATGCCAGTGCACTCCAGAGCACGCCAGTGCACGCCAGTGCACGCCAGTGCACGCCAATTCACACCAGAGCACGCCAATGCACGCCAGAGCATTTCAGTGCACGCCAGAGCACGCCAGTGCACGCCAATTCACACCAGAGTGCACGCCAGAGCACGCCAGAAAACGCCAGTGCACGCCAGTGCACGCCAGAGCACGCCAGAGCAAGCAAGTGCACGCCAGTGCATTTCAGAGCACGTCAATGCATGCCAGAGCAAGCCAGAGCACACCAGAGCACACCAGAGAACGCCAGTGCACGCCAGAGCACGTTAGAGCACAGCAGAGAACAGCTCAGCACTTGAAGTTGCTATAATATTTTTTTCACTTGTTAAAACCATTTTTTAATTACAGTATGTGAAAATCAATGTCCAATACACCGTTTCAAGTCTATTTAATCAATAAATTTATAGAGCAAATCATGAACAAAAAGTTTGAGAAAAACGCACATCACAGCACTTGAATTTTTAAAAATTATTCAAGTTATTTGAGTTCTATTGTCGGGTAGTGGATTTCTATTGTCAAGCACTTAAGTTCTGCATAGCAGAGCACGCCAGATCACGACAGAGCACGCCAGAGCACGCCAGTGCACGCCAGAGCACTCCAGTGCACGCCAGAGAACGCCAATTCACACCAGAGCACGCCAGTGCACGCCAGAGCACACCAATTCACACCAGAGCACGCTAGTGCACGCCAGAGCACGCCAGTGCACGCCAGAGCACGCCAGTGAACGCCAGAGCACGCCAGTGCACGCCAGAGCACGCCAGTCCACGCCAGTCCACGCAAGAACACGCCAGAGCACGCCAGAGCACGCCAGTGCACGCCAGAGCACGCAAGTGCACGCCAAAGCACGCCAATTCACGCCAGAGCACGCCAGTGCACGCCAGTGCACGCCAATTTACACCAAAGCACGCCAGTGCACGCCAGAGCACGCCAGAGCAATTCAATGCACGCCAGAGCACGCCAGAGCACGCCATTGCACGCCAGAGAACGCCAAAGCACGCCAGTGCACGCCAGAGCACGCAAGTGCACGCCAATACACACCAGAGCACGCCAGAGCACGCCAGTGCACGCCAGTGCACGCCAGTGCACGCCAGAGCACGCCAGAGCACGCCAGTGCACGCCAGAGCACGCCAATTCACACCAGAACACGTCAATGCAAGCCAGAGCACGCGAGTGCACGCCAGAGCAAGCCAATTCACACCAGAGCACGCAAGAGCACGGCAGTGCACGCCAGAGCACGTCAATGCACGCCAGAGCACGCCAGTGCACGCCAGAGCACGCCAGTGCACGCCAGAGCACGCCAGTAGACGCCAGAGCACGCCAGTACACGCCAGTGCACGCCAGAGCACGCCAATTCAGACCTGATTACGCCAGTGCACGCCAGAGCACGCCAATTCACACCAGAGCACGCCAGTGCACGCAAGAGCACGCCAGTGCACGCAAGAGCACGTCAATGCACGCCAGAGCACGCCAGTGCACGCCAGAGCACTCCAGTGCACGCCAAAGCACGCCAGTGCACGCCAGAGCACGCCAGTGCACGCCAGTGCACGCCAGTGTACGCCAATTCACACCAGAGCACGCCAGTGCACCCCAGAGCAAGTCAATGCACGCCAGAGCACGCCAGTGCACGCAAGTGCACGCCAGTGCGCGCCAATTCACACCAGAGCACGCCAGTGCACGCCAGAGCACGCCAGAGCACGCCAGTGCACGCCAGAGCACGCCAATTCACACCAGAGCACGCCAGTGCACGCCAGAGCACGCCAGAGCACGCCAGTGCACGCACGAGTACGTCAATGCACGCCAGTGCACGCCAGAGCACGCCAGAGCACGCCAGTGCACGCCAGAGCACGCCAATTCACACCAGAGCACGTCAATGCACGCCAGAGCACGCCAGTGCACGCCAGAGCACGCCAATTCACACCAGAGCACGCCAGTGCACGTTAGAGCACGCCAGAGCACGTCAATGCACGCCAGAGCAAGCCAGAGCACGCCAGAGCACGCCAGTGCACGCCAGAGCACGCCAGTGCACGCCAAAGCACGCCAGAGCATAACAGAGCACGCCAGTGCACGCCAGTACACGCCAGTGTACGCCAATTCACACCAGAGCACGCCAGTGCACGCCAGTGCACGCCAGAGCACGCAAGTGCACGCCAGTGCACGCAAGTGCACGCCAGTGCACGCCAATTCACACCAGAGCACGCCAGTGCACGCCAGAGCACGCCAGAGCACGCCAGAGCACGCCAGAGCACGCCAGTGCACGCCAGTGCACGCCAGAGCACGTCAATGCACGCCAGAGCAAGCCAGAGCACGCCAGAGCACGCCAGTGCACGCCAGAATACGCCAGTGCACGCCAGAGCACGCCAGTGCACGCAAGAGCACGCCAGTGCACGCAAGATCACGCCAGTGCACGCCAGAGCACGCAAGTGCACGCCAGAGCACGCCAATTCACACCAGAGCACGCCAGTGCACGCAAGAGCACGTCAATGCACGCCAGAGCACGCCAGTGCACGCCAGAGCACTCCAGTGCACGCCAAAGCACGCCAGTGCACGCCAGAGCACGCCAGTGCACGCCAGTGCACGCCAGTGCACGCCAGCGCACGCCAGTGCACGCCAGTGCACGCCAGTGCACGCCAGTGCACGCCAGTGTACGCCAATTCACACCAGAGCACGCCAGTGCACCCCAGAGCAAGTCAATGCACGCCAGAGCACGCCAGTGCACGCAAGTGCACGCCAGTGCACGCCAATTCACACCAGAGCACGCCAGTGCACGCCAGAGCACGCCAGAGCACGCCAATTCACACCAGAGCACGCCAGTGCACGCCAGAGCACGCCAGAGCACGCCAGTGCACGCACGAGTACGTCAATGCACGCCAGTGCACGCCAGAGCACGCCAGAGCACGCCAGTGCACGCCAGAGCACGCCAATTCACACCAGAGCACGTCAATGCACGCCAGAGCACGCCAGTGCACGCCAGTGCACGCCAGTGCACGCCAGTGCACGCCAGAGCACGCAAGTGCACGCCAGTGCACGCCAATTCACACCAGAGCACGCCAGTGCACGCCAGAGCACGCCAGAGCACGCAAGTGCACGCCAGTGCACGCCAATTCACACCAGAGCACGCCAGTGCACGCCAGAGCACGCCAGAGCACGCCAGAGCACGCCAGTGCACGCCAATGCACGCCAGAGCAAGCCAGAGCACGCCAGAGCACGCCAGTTCACGCCATAATACGCCAGTGCACGCCAGAGCACGCCAGAGCACGCCAGTGCACGCAAGAGCACGCCAGTGCACGCAAGAGCACGCCAGTGCACGCCAGAGCACGCAAGTGCACGCTAGTGCACGCCAATTCACACCAGAGCACGCCAGTGCACGTCAGAGCACGCCAGAGCACGCCAGTGCACGCCAGTGCACGCCAGAGCACGCCAGAGCACGCCAGTGCACGCCAGTGCACGCCAGAGCACGTCAATGCATGCCAGAGCAAGCCAGAGCACGCCAGTGCACGCCAGAGCACGCAAGTGCACGCTAGTGCACGCCAATTCACACCAGAGCACGCCAGTGCACGTCAGAGCACGCCAGAGCACGTCAATGCATGCCAGAGCAAGCCAGAGCACGCCAGAGCACACCAGAGCACGCCAGTGCACGCCAGAGCACGGTAGAGCACAGCTGAGAACAGCTCAGTACTTGAAGTTGCTATAATATTTTTTTTCACTTGTTAAAACCATTTTTTAATTACAGTATGTGAAAATCAATGTCCAATACCCCATTTCAAGTCTATTTAATCAATAAATTTATAGAGCAAATCATGAACAAAAAGTTTGAGAAAAACGCACATCACAGCACTTGAATTTTTAAAAATTATTCAAGTTATTTGAGTTCTATTGTCGGGTAGTGGATTTCTATTGTCAAGCACTTGAGTTCTGCATAGCAGAGCACGCACGAGCACGTCAATGCACGCCAGAGCATGCCAGTGCACGCCAGAGCACGCCAGTGCACGCCAGAGCACGCCAGTGCACGCCAGAGCACGCCAGTGCACGCCAGAGCACGCCAATTCACACCAGAGCACGTCAATCCACGCCAGAGCACGCCAGTACTTGCCAGAACATGCCAGTGCACGCACGAGCACGTCAATGCACGCCAGAGCATGCCAGTGCACGCCAGAGCACGCCAGTGCACGCCAGTGAACCCCAGTGCTAGCCAGTGCACGACAATTCACACCAGAGCACGTCAAAGCACGCCAGAGCACGCCAGAGCACGCCAGTGCACGCCAGAGCACGCCAATTCACACCAGAGCACGTCAATGCACGCCAGAGCACGCCAGTGCACGCCAGTGCACGCCAGTGCACGCCAGAGCACGCAAGTGCACGCCAGTGCACGCCAATTCACACCAGAGCACGCCAGTGCACGCCAGAGCACGCCAGAGCACGCAAGTGCACGCCAGTGCACGCCAATTCACACCAGAGCACGCCAGTGCACGCCAGAGCACGCCAGAGCACGCCAGTGCACGCCAGTGCACGCCAATGCACGCCAGAGCAAGCCAGAGCACGCCAGAGCACGCCAGTGCACGCCATAATACGCCAGTGCACGCCAGAGCACGCCAGAGCACGCCAGTGCACGCAAGAGCACGCCAGTGCACGCAAGAGCACGCCAGTGCACGCCAGAGCACGCAAGTGCACGCTAGTGCACGCCAATTCACACCAGAGCACGCCAGTGCACGTCAGAGCACGCCAGAGCACGCCAGTGCACGCCAGTGCACGCCAGAGCACGCCAGAGCACGCCAGTGCACGCCAGTGCACGCCAGAGCACGTCAATGCATGCCAGAGCAAGCCAGAGCACGCCAGTGCACGCCAGAGCACGCAAGTGCACGCTAGTGCACGCCAATTCACACCAGAGCACGCCAGTGCACGTCAGAGCACGCCAGAGCACGTCAATGCATGCCAGAGCAAGCCAGAGCACGCCAGAGCACACCAGAGCACGCCAGTGCACGCCAGAGCACGGTAGAGCACAGCTGAGAACAGCTCAGTACTTGAAGTTGCTATAATATTTTTTTTCACTTGTTAAAACCATTTTTTAATTACAGTATGTGAAAATCAATGTCCAATACCCCATTTCAAGTCTATTTAATCAATAAATTTATAGAGCAAATCATGAACAAAAAGTTTGAGAAAAACGCACATCACAGCACTTGAATTTTTAAAAATTATTCAAGTTATTTGAGTTCTATTGTCGGGTAGTGGATTTCTATTGTCAAGCACTTGAGTTCTGCATAGCAGAGCACGCACGAGCACGTCAATGCACGCCAGAGCATGCCAGTGCACGCCAGAGCACGCCAGTGCACGCCAGAGCACGCCAGTGCACGCCAGAGCACGCCAGTGCACGCCAGAGCACGCCAATTCACACCAGAGCACGTCAATGCACGCCAGAGCACGCCAGTACTTGCCAGAACATGCCAGTGCACGCACGAGCACGTCAATGCACGCCAGAGCATGCCAGTGCACGCCAGAGCACGCCAGTGCACGCCAGTGAACCCCAGTGCTAGCCAGTGCACGACAATTCACACCAGAGCACGTCAAAGCACGCCAGAGCACTTCAGTGCACGCCAGAGCACGCCAGTGCACGCCAATTCACACCAGAGCACGCCAGTGCACGCCAGAGCACGCCAGTGCACGCCAGAGCACGCCAGTGCACGCCAGAGCAAGTCAATGCACGCCAGAGCACGCCAATTCACTCCAGAGCGCGCCAGTGCACGCCAGAGCACGCCAATTCACACCAGAGCACGCCAGTGCACGCCAGAGCACGCCAGTGCACGCAAGAGCACGTCAATGCACGCCAGAGTACGCCAGTGCACGCCAGAGCACGCCAATTCACACCAGAGCACGCCAGTGCACGCCAGAGCACGCCAGTGCACGCCAAAGCACGCCAGAGCACGCCAGTGCACGCCAGAGCACTCCAGTGCACGCCAGAGAACGCCAATTCACACCAGAGCACGCCAGTGCACGCCAGAGCACACCAATTCACACCAGAGCACGCCAGTGCACGCCAGAGCACGCCAGTGCACGCCAGAGCACGCCAGTGCACGCCAGTGCACGCCAGAGCACGCCAGTACACGCCAGTGCACGCAGGAGCACGTCAATGCACGCCAGAGCATGCCAGTGCACGCCAGAGCACACCAGTGCACGCCAGAGCACGCCAATTCACACCAGAGCACGTCAATGCACGCCAGAGCACGACACTGCACGCCAGAGCATGCCAGTGCACGCACGAGCACGTCAATGCACGCCAGAGCATGCCAGTGCACGCCATAGCACGCAAGTGCACGCCAGAGCACGCCAGTGCACTCCAGAGCACGCCAATTCACACCAAAGCACGTCAATGCACGCCAGAGCACTTCAGTGCACGCCAGAGCATGCCAGTGCACGCCAATTCACACCAGAGCACGCCAGTGCACGCCAGAGCAAGTCAATGCACGCAGAAGCACGTCAATGCACGCCAGAGCATGCCAGTGCACGCCAGAGCACACCAGTGCACGCCAGAGCACGCCAACTCACACCAGAGCACGTCAATGCACGCCAGAGCACGACAGTGCACGCCAGAGCATGCCAGTGCACGCCAGAGCACGCCAATTCACGCAAGAGAACGTCAATGCACGCCAGAGCACGCCAGTGCACGCCAGAGCACTCCAGTGCACGCCAAAGCACGCCAGAGCATGCCAGAGCACGCCAGTGCACGCCAGTGCACGCCAGTGTACGCCAATTCACACCAGAGAACGCCAGAGCAAGGCAGTGCACGCCAGAGCAATTCAATGCACGCCAGAGCACGCCAGAGCACGCCAAAGCACGCCAGTGCACGCCAGAGCACGCAAGTGCACTCCAGAGCAATTCAATGCACGCCAGAACACACCAGAGCACGCCATTGTACGCCAGAGCACGCCAAAGCACGCCAGTGCACGCCAGAGCACACCAATTCACACCAGAGCACGCCAGTGCACGCCAGAGCACGCCAGTGCACGCCAGAGCACGCCAGTGCACGCCAGAGCACGCCAGTGCACGCCAGAGCACGCCAGTGCACGCCAGAGCACGCCAGTGCACGCCAGAGCACGCCAGTGCACGCCAGAGCACGCACGAGCACGCCAGAGCACGCACGAGCACGTCAATGCACGCCAGAGCATTCCAGTGCACGCCAGAGCACGCCAATTCACACCAGAGCACGTCAATGCACGCCAGAGCACGACAGTGCACGCCAGAGCAAGTCAATGCACGCCAGAGCACGCCAGAGCACGGCAGTGCACGCCAGAGCAATTCAATGCACGCCTGAGCACGCCAGAGCACGCCATTGCACGCCAGAGCACGCCAAAGCACGCCAGTGTACGCCAGAGTACGCAAGTGCACGCCAGTGCACGCCAATTCACACCAGAGCACGCCAGTGCACGCCAGAGCACGCCAGAGCACGCCGGTGCACGCCAGTGCACGCCAGTGCACGCCAGAGCACGCCAGTACACGCTAGTGCACGCCAGTGCACGCCAGAGCACGCCAGAGCACGCCAGTGCACGCCAGAGCACGCCAATTCACACCAGAACACGTCAATGCAAGCCAGAGCACGCCAGTGCACGCCAGAGCACGCCAGTGCACGCCAGAGCACGCCAGTGCACGCCAGAGCACGCCAGTAGACGCCAGAGCACGCCAATTCACACCTGAGCACGCCAATTCACACCAGATCACGCCAGTGCACGCCAGAGCACGCTAGTGCACGCCAGAGAACGCCAGTGCACGCAAGAGCACGCAAGTGCACGCAAGAGCACGCCAGTTCACGCAAGAGCACGTCAATGCACGCCAGAACACGCAAGTGCACGCCAGAGCACTCCAGTGCACGCCAAAGCACGCCAGTGCACGCCAGTGCACGCCAGTGCACACCAGTGTACGCCAATTCACACCAGAGCACGCCAGTGCAACCCAGAGCAAGTCAATGCACGCCAGAGCACGCCAGTGCACGCAAGTGCACGCCAGTGCACGCAAGTGCACGCCAGTGCACGCCAATTCACACCAGAGCACGCCAGTGCAAGCCAGAGCACGCCAGAGCACGCCAGTGCACGCCAGAGCACGCCAATTCACACCAGAGCACGCCAGTGCACGCCAGAGCACGCCAGAGCACGCCAGTGCACGCCAGAGCACGCCAATTCACACCGGAGCACGTCAATGCACGCTAGAGCACGCTAGTGCACGCCAGAGCACGCCAATTCACACCAGAGCACGCCAGAGCACGCCAGTGCACGCCAGAGCAATTCAATGCACACCAGAGCACGCCAATTCACACCAGAGCACGCCAGTGCACGCCAGAGCACGCCAATTCACACCAGAGCACGCCAGTGCACGCCAGAGCACGCCAGTGCACGCAAGAGCACGTCAATGCACGCCAGAGCACGCCAGTGCACGCCAGAGCACTCCAGTGCACGCCAAAGCACGCCAGAGCATGCCAGAGCACGCCAGTGCACGCCAGTGCACGCCAGTGCACGCCAATTCACACCAGAGCACAACAGTGCACGGCAGATTACGCCAGTGCACGCCAGAGCAAGTCAATGCACGCCAGAGCACGCCAGAGCACGGCAGTGCACGCCAGAGCAATTCAATGCACGCCAGAGCACGCCAGAGCACGCCAGAGCACGCCAGAGCACGCCAAAGCACGCCAGTGCACGCCAGAGCACGCAAGTGCACGCCAGTGCACGCCAGTGCACGCCAGAGCACGCCAGAGCACGCCAGAGCAATTCAATGCACGCAAGAGCACGCCAGAGCACGCCATTGCACGCCAGAGCACGCCAAAGCACGCCAGTGCACGCCAGAGCACGCAAGTGCACGCTAGTGCACGCAAGTGCACGCTAGTCTACGCCAATTCACAACAGAGCACGCCAGTGCACGCCAGAGCACGCCAGAGCACGCCAGTGCACGCCAGAGCACGCCAATTCACACCAGAGCACGCCAGTGCACGCCAGAGACCGCCAGAGCACGCCAGTGCACGCACGAGTACGTCAATGCACGCCAGTGCACGCCAGAGCACGCCAAAGCACGCCAGTGCACGCCAGAGCACGCCAATTCACACCAGAGCACGTCAATGCACCCCAGAGCACGCCAGTGCACGCCAGAGCACGCCAATTCACACCAGAGCACGCCAGTGCACGCCAGAGCACGCCAGTGCACGCAAGAGCACGTCAATGCACGCCAGAGCACGCCAGTGCACGCCAGAGCACGCAAGTGCACGCCAAAGCACGCCAGTGCACGCCAGAGCACGCCAGTGCACGCCAGAGCACACCAGTACACGCCAGAGCACGCCAATTCACACCAGAGCACTTCAATGCACGCCAGAGCACGACAGTGCTTGCCAGAGCATGCCAGTGCACGCACGAGCACGTCAATGCACGCCAGAGCATGCCAGTGCACGCCAGAGCACGCCAGTGCACGCCAGAGCACGCCAGTGCACGCCAGAGCACGCCAGTGCACGCCAATTTACACCATAGCACGCCAGAGCACGCCAGAGCACGCCAGTGCTTGCCAGTGCACGCCAGAGCACGCCAGTGCACGCCAGTGCACGCCAGTGCACGCCAGTGCACGCCAGTGCACGCCAGTGCACGCCAGTGCACGCCAGTGCACGCCAGAGCACGTCAATGCATGCCAGAGCACGCCAGAGC
The DNA here is from genome assembly GCF_021234035.1 of Daphnia pulicaria. NCBI lineage: Eukaryota > Metazoa > Arthropoda > Branchiopoda > Diplostraca > Daphniidae > Daphnia > Daphnia pulicaria. Next base: position 23,140,376 of record NC_060913.1, read on the forward strand.
ACGCCAGTGCACGCCAGTGCACGTCAATGCATGCCAGAGCAAGCCAGAGCACGCCAGTGCACGCCAGAGCACGCCAATTCACACCAGAGCACGTCAATGCACGCCAGAGCACGCCAGTGCTTGCCAGAACATGCCAGTGCACGCACGAGCACGTCAATGCACGCCAGAGCATGCCAGTGCACGCCAGAGCACGCCAGTGCACGCCAGAGCACGCCAGTGCACGCAAGAGCAAGTCAATGCACGCCAGAGCACGCCAGAGCACTCCAGTGCACGCCAGAGAACGCCAATTCACACCAGAGCACGCCAGTGCACGCCAGAGCACACCAATTTACACCAGAGCACGCCAGTGCACGCCAGAGCACACCAGTGCACGCCAGTGCACGCCAGAGCACGCCTTTGCACGCCAGAGCACGCCAAAGCACGCCTTTGCACGCCAGTGCACGCCAGAGCACGCCAGAGCACGCAAGAGCAATTCAATGCACGCAAGAGCACGCCAGAGCACGCCATTGCACGCCAGAGCACGCCAAAGCACGCCAGTGCACGCCAGACCACGCAAGTGCACGCTAGTGCACGCCAATTCACAACAGAGCACGCCAGAGCACGCCAGAGCACGCCAGTGCACGCCAGAGCACGCCAATTCACACCAGAGCACGCCAGTGCACGCCAGAGCACGCCAGTGCACGCACGAGTACGTCAATGCACGCCAGTGCACGCCAGAGCACGCCAAAGCACGCCAGTGCACGCCAGAGCACGCCAATTCACACCAGAGCACGTCAATGCACGCCAGAGCACGCCAGAGCACGCCAATTCACACCAGAGCACGCCAGTGCACGCCAGAGCACGCCAGTGCACGCAAGAGCACGTCAATGCACGCCAGAGCACGCCAGTGCACGCCAGAGCACGCAAGTGCACGCCAAAGCACGCCAGTGCACGCCAGAGCACGCCAGTGCACGCCAGAGCACACCAGTACACGCCAGAGCACGCCAATTCACACCAGAGCACTTCAATGCACGCCAGAGCACGACAGTGCTTGCCAGAGCATGCCAGTGCACGCACGAGCACGTCAATGCACGCCAGAGCATGCCAGTGCACGCCAGAGCACGCCAGTGCACGCCAGAGCACGCCAATTCACACCAGAGCACGTCAATGCACGCCAGAGCACGCCAGTGCACGCCAGGGCACGCCAGTGCACGCCAATTCACACCAGAGCACGCCAGAGCACGCCAGAGCACGCCAGTGCACGCCAGTGCACGCCAGAGCACGCCAGAGCACGCCAGTGCACGCCAGAGCACGTCAATGCATGCCAGAGCACGCCAGAGCACGCCAGTGCACGCCAGTGCACGCCAGTGCACGCCAGAGCACGTCAATGCATGCCAGAGCAAGCCAGAGCACGCCAGTGCACGCCAGAGCACGCCAATTCACACCAGAGCACGTCAATGCACGCCAGAGCACGCCAGTGCTTGCCAGAACATGCCAGTGCACGCACGAGCACGTCAATGCACGCCAGAGCATGCCAGTGCACGCCAGAGCACGCCAGTGTACGCCAGTGCACGCCAGTGCACGCCAGTGCACGCCAGTGCACGCCAGTGCACGCCAGTGCACGCCAGTGCACGCCAGTGCACGCAAATTCACACCAGAGCACGTCAATGCACGCCAGAGCATTTCAGTGCACGCCAGAGCACGCCAGTGCACGCCAATTCACACCAGAGCACGCAAGAGCACGCCAGTGCACGCCAATTCACACCAGAGCACGCCAGTGCACGCCAGAGCAAGTCAATGCACACCAGAGCACGCCAATTCACACCAGAGCACGCCAGTGCACGCCAGAGCACGCCAATTCACACCAGAGCACGCCAGTACACGCCAGAGCACGCCAGTGCACGCAAGAGCACGTCAATGCACGCCAGAGCACGCCAGTGCACGCCAAAGCACGCCAGTGCACGCCAGAGCACGCCAGTGCACGCCAGTGCACGCCAGTGCACGCCAATTCACACCAAAGCACGCCAGTGCACGCCAGAGCACGCCAGAGCAATTCAATGCACGCCAGAGCACGCCAGAGCACGCCAATTCACACCAGAGCACGCCAGTGCACGCCAGTGCACGCCAGTGCACGCAAGAGAACGTCAATGCACGCCAGAGCACGCGAGTGCAAGCCAGAGCACGCAAGTGCACGCCAAAGCACGCCAGTGCACGCCAGAGCACGCCAATTCACACCAGAACACGTCAATGCACGCCAGAGCACTTCAGTGAACGCCAGAGCACGCCAGTGCACGCCAATTCACACCAGAGCACGCCAGTGCACGCCAGAGCACGCCAGTTCACGCCAGAGCAAGTCAATGCACGCCAGAGCACGCCAATTCACACCAGAGCACGCCAGTGCACGCCAGAGCACGCCAATTCACACCAGAGCCTGCCAGTGCACTCCAGAGCACGCCAGTGCACGCCAGTGCACTCCAGAGCACGCCAGTGCACGCCAGAGCACGTCAATGCACGCCAGAGAACGCCAGTGCACGCCAGAGCACGCCAGTGCACGCCAGAGCACGCCAGTGCACGCCAGAGCACGCCAGTGCACGCCAGAGCACGCCAGTGCACGCCCGTGCACGCCAATGCACGCCAATTCACACCAGAGCACGCCAGTGCACGCCAGAGCAAGCCAGTGCACGCCAGAGCACGCCAGTGCACGCCAGAGCACGCCAATTCACACCAGAGCACGCCAGTACACGCCAGAGCACGCCAGTGCACGCAAGAGCACGTCAATGCACGCCAGAGCACGCCAATTCACACCAAAGCACGCCAGTGCACGCCAGAGCACGCCAGAGCAATTCAATGCACGCCAGAGCACGCCAGAGCACGCCAATTCACACCAGAGCACGCCAGTGCACGCCAGTGCACGCCAGTGCACGCAAGAGAACGTCAATGCACGCCAGAGCACGCGAGTGCACGCCAGAGCACGCAAGTGCACGCCAAAGCACGCCAGTGCACGCCAGAGCACGCCAATTCACACCAGAGCACGTCAATGCACGCCAGAGCACTTCAGTGAACGCCAGAGCACGCCAGTGCACGCCAATTCACACCAGAGCACGCCAGTGCACGCCAGAGCACGCCAGTTCACGCCAGAGCAAGTCAATGCACGCCAGAGCACGCCAATTCACACCAGAGCACGCCAGTGCACGCCAGAGCACGCCAATTCACACCAGAGCCTGCCAGTGCACTCCAGAGCACGCCAGTGCACGCCAGTGCACTCCAGAGCACGCCAGTGCACGCCAGAGCACGTCAATGCACGCCAGAGAACGCCAGTGCACGCCAGAGCACGCCAGTGCACGCCAGAGCACGCCAGTGCACGCCAGTGCACGCCAGAGCACGCCAGTGCACGCCCGTGCACGCCAATGCACGCCAATTCACACCAGAGCACGCCAGTGCACGCCAGAGCAAGCCAGTGCACGCCAGAGCACGCCAGTGCACGCCAGAGCAAGTCAATGCACGCCAGAGCACGCCAGTGCACGCCAGAGCACGCCAGTGCACGCCAGAGCACGCCAGTGCACGCCAGAGCACGCCAGTGCACGCCAGAGCACGCCAGAGCAAGCAAGTGGACGCCAGTGCACGCCAATTTACACCAGAGCACGCCAGTGCACGCCAGAGCACGCCAGAGCACGCCAGTGCACGCCAGTGCACGCCAGAGCAAGCCAGACCACGCCAGACCACGCCAGAGCTCGCCAGAGCAAGGTAGAGCACGCCAGAGCACGCCAGTGCACGCCAGTGCACGCCAGTGCACGCCAGAGCACGCCAGTGCACGTCAGAGCATGCCAGTGCACGCCAGTGCACGCCAGTTTACGCCAGAGCACGCCAGTGCACGCCAGAGCAATTCAATGCACGCCAGGGCACGCCAATTCACACCAGAGCACGCCAGTGCACGCCAGAGCACGCCAATTAACACCAGAGCACGCCAGTGCACGCCAGAGCACGCCAGTGCACGCAAGAGCACGTCAATGCACGCCAGAGAACGCCAGTGCACGCCAGAGCACGCCAGTGCACGCCCGTGCACGCCAATGCACGCCAATTCACGCCAATTCACACCAGAGCACGCCAGTGCACGCCAGTGCACGCCAGTGCACGCCAGAGCAAGCCAGAGCAAGCCAGAGCACGCCAGAGCACTTCAGTGCACGCCAGAGCACGGTAGAGCACAGCAGAGAACAGCTCAGCACTTGAAGTTGCTGTAATATTTTTTTCAATGGTTAAAATCATTTTTTAATTACAGGATGTGTAAATCAATGTAAAATACACCATTTCAAGTCTATTTAATCAATAATTTTATAAAGCAAATCATGAACAAAAAGTTTGAGAAAAACGAACATCACAGCACTTGAATTTTTAAAAATTGTTCAAGTTATTTGAGTTCTATTGTCGGGTAATAATGTAATAATAATAATAATGTACGTATTTATATGGCGCCTTTCCATTATATGCTCAAAGCGCCTTCAGTTTCCAATTTAGATGTGATTGAACCCACCACAGTATATTTAACGTCATATCCTTGAAAGCAATCAAGAATCCTGTGTTATGCATGCTGCCTCAAGGGCGCTACTTACAGTTTTATGACGGGTTCAGCTGGGGTTCGAAACCAGAGCCTCATTGCCTTTTTCCAAAGTGTTGACGCTCTAGTCCACTACACCCCACATCCCCAATCGGTAGTGGATTTCTATTGTAAAGCACTTGAGTTCTGCATAGCAGAGCACGCCAGAGCACGACAGAGCACGCCACTGCACGCAAGAGCACGTCAATGCACGCTAGAGCACGCCAGTGCACGCCAGAGCACGCAAGTGCACGCCAAAGCACGCCAGTGCACGCCAGAGCACGCCAGTGCACGCCAGAGCACGCCAGTGCACGCCAGAGCACGCCAGTGCACGCCAGAGCACGCCAGTGCACGCCAGTGCACGCCAGAGCACGCCACTGCACGTCAGAGAACGCCAGTGCACGCCAGAGCACGCCAGTGCACGCCAGAGCAAGTCAATGCACGCCAGAGCACGCCAGTGCACGCCAGAGCACGCCAGTGCACGCCAGAGCACGCCAGTGCACGCCAGAGCACGCCAGAGCAAGCAAGTGCACGCCAGTGCACGCCAATTTACACCAGAGCACGCCAGTGCACGCCAGAGCACGCCAGAGCACGCCAGTGCACGCCAGTGCACGCCAGAGCACGTCAATGCACGCCAGAGCAAGCCAGACCACGCCAGACCACGCCAGAGCTCGCCAGAGCACGGTAGAGCACAGCAGAGAACAGCTCAGCACTTTAAGATGCTATAATATTTTTTTCACTTGTTAAAACCATTTTTTAATTACAGTATGCGTAAAATAATGTCCAATACACCATTATAAGTCTATTTAATCAATAAATTTATAGAGCAAATCATGAACAAAAAGTTTGAGAAAAACGAATATCACAGCACTTGAATTTTTAAAAATTATTCAAGTTATTTGAGTTCTATTGTCGGGTAGTGGATTTCTATTGTCAAGCACTTGAGTTCTGCATAGCAGAGCACGAAAGAGCACGACAGAGCACGCCAGTGCACGCAAGAGCACGTCAATGCACGCTAGAGCACGCCAGTGCACGCCAGAGCACGCAAGTGCACGCCAAAGCACGCCAGTGCACGCCAGAGCACGCCAGTGCACGCCAGAGCACGCCAGTGCACGCCAGTGGACGCCAGAGCACGCCAGTGCACGTCAGAGCATGCCAGTGCACGCCAGTGCACGCCAGTTTACGCCAGAGCACGCCAGTGCACGCCAGAGCAATTCAATGCACGCCAGGGCACGCCAATTCACACCAGAGCACGCCAGTGCACGCCAGAGCACGCCAATTAACACCAGAGCACGCCAGTGCACGCCAGAGCACGCCAGTGCACGCAAGAGCACGTCAATGCACGCCAGAGAACGCCAGTGCACGCCAGAGCACGCCAGTGCACGCCCGTGCACGCCAATGCACGCCAATTCACGCCAATTCACACCAGAGCACGCCAGTGCACGCCAGTGCACGCCAGTGCACGCCAGAGCAAGCCAGAGCAAGCCAGAGCACGCCAGAGCACTTCAGTGCACGACAGAGCACGCCAGTGCACGCAAGAGCACGTCAATGCACGCTTGAGCACGCAAGTGCACGCCAGAGCACGCAAGTGCACGCCAAAGCACGCCAGTGCACGCCAGAGCACGCCAGTGCACGCCAGAGCACGCCAGTGCACGCCAGTGCACGCCAGAGCAAGCCAGTGCACGCCAGTGCACGCCAGTGCACGCCAGTGCACGCCAGTGCACGCCAGTGCACGCCAGTGCACGCCAGTGCACGCCAGTGCACGCCAGTGCACGCCAGTGCACGCCAATGCACGCAAGTGCACGCCAGTGCTTGCAAGTGCACGCCAGTGCACGCCAGTGCACGCCAGTTTACGCCAGAGCACGCCAGTGCACGCCAGAGCAATTCAATGCACGCCAGGGCACGCCAATTCACACCAGAGCACGCCAGTGCACGCTAGAGCACGCCAATTCACACAAGAGCACGCCAGTGCACGTCAGAGCATGCCAGTGCACGCCAGTGCACGACAGTTTACGCCAGTGCACGCCAGTTTACGCCAGAGCACGCCAGTGCACGCCAGAGCAATTCAATGCACGCCAGGGCACGCCAATTCACACCAGAGCACGCCAGAGCACGCCATTGCACGCCAGAGCACGCCAAAGCACGCCAGTGCACGCCAGAGCACGCAAGTGCACGCCAGTGCACGCCAATTCACACCAGAGCACGCCAGAGCACGCCAGTGCACGCCAGTGCACGCCAGAAAACTCAAGAGCACGCAAGTGCACGCTAGTGCATTTAAGAGCACGTCAATGCATGCCAGAGCAAGCCAGAGCACGCCAGAGCACACCAGAGCACGCCAGTGCACGCCAGAGCACGGTAGAGCACAGCAGAGAACAGCTCAGCACTTGAAGTTGCTATAATATTTTTTTCACTTGTTAAAACCATTTTTTAATTACAGTATGCGTAAAATAATGTCCAATACACCATTTCAAGTCTATTTAATCAATAAATTTATAGAGCAAATCATGAACAAAAAGTTTGAGAAAAACGCACATCACAGCACTTGAATTTTTAAAAATTATTCAAGTTATTTGAGTTCTATTGTCGGGTAGTGGATTTCTATTGTCAAGCACTTGAGTTCTGCATAGCAGAGCACGCCAGACCACGACAGAGCACGCCAGAGCACGCCAGAGCACGCCAGTGCACGCCAGAGCACTCCAGTGCACGCCAGAGAACGCCAATTCACACCAGAGCACGCCAGTGCACGCCAGAGCACACCAATTCACACCAGAGCACGCCAGAGAACGCCAGTGCACGCCAGAGCACGCCAGTGCACGCCAGAGCACGCCAGTGCACGCCAGAGCACGCCAGTGCACGCCAGAGCACGCCAGTGCACGCCAGAGCACGCCAGTGCAAGCCAGAGCACGCCAGTGCACGCCAGTGCACGCAAGAGCACGCCAGTGCACGCCAGTGCACGCACGAGCACGTCAATGCACGCCAGAGCATGCCAGTGCACACCAGAGCACGCCAGTGCACGTCAGAGCACGCCAATTCACACCCGAGCACGTCAATGCACGCCAGAGCACGCCAGTGCACGCCAGAGCATGCCAGTGCACGCACGAGCACGTCAATCCACGCCAGAGCATGCCAGTGTACGCCAGAGCACGCCAGTGCACGCCAGAGCACGCCAATTCACACCAGAGCACGTCAATGCACGCCAGAGCACTTCAGTGCACGCCAGAGCACGCCAGTGCACGCCAATTCACACCAGAGCACGCCAGTGCACGCCAGAGCACGCCAGTGCACGCCAGAGCAAGTCAATGCACGCCAGAGCACGCCAATTCACACCAGAGCATGCCAGTGCACGCCAGAGCACGCCAATTCACACCAGAGCACGCCAGTGCACGCCAGAGCACGCCAGTGCACGCAAGAGCACGTCAATGCACGCCAGAGCACGCCAGAGCACGCAAGTGCACGCCAAAGCACGCCAGTGCACGCCAGAGCACGCCAATTCACACCAGAGCACGTCAATGCACGCCAGAGCACGCCAGTGCACGCCAGAGCACGCCAGTGCACGCCCGTGCACGCCAATGCACGCCAATTCACGCCAATTCACACAAGAGCACAACAGTGCACGCCAGAGCACGTCAATGCACGCCAGAGCAAGCCAGAGCAAGCCAGAGCACGCCAGAGCACTTCAGTGCACGCCAGAGCACGGTAGAGCACAGCAGAGAACAGCTCAGCACTTGAAGTTGCTGTAATATTTTTTTCAATGGTTAAAATCATTTTTTAATTACAGGATGTGTAAATCAATGTAAAATACACCATTTCAAGTCTATTTAATCAATAAATTTATGAAGCAAATCATGAACAAAAAGTTTGAGAAAAACGCACATCACAGCACTTGAATTTTTTAAAATTATTCAAGTTATTTGAGTTCTATTGTCGGGTAGTGGATTTCTATTGTCAAGCACTTGAGTTCTGCATAGCAGAGCACGCCAGAGCACGACAGAGCACGCCAGTGCACGCAAGAGCACGTCAATGCACGCTAGAGCACGCCAGTGCACGCCAGAGCACGCAAGTGCACGCCAAAGCACGCCAGTGCACGCCAGAGAACGCCAGTGCACGCCAGTGCACGCCAGAGCACGCCATTGCACGCCAGTGCACGTCAGAGCACGCCAGTGCACGTCAGAGCATGCCAGTGCACGCCAGAGCACGCCAATTCACACCAGAGCACGCCAGTGCACGCCAGAGCACGCCAGAGCACGCCAGAGCACGCCAGAGCACGCCAGAACACACCAGTGCACGCACGAGTACGTCAATGCACGCCAGTGCACGCCAGTGCACGCCAGTGCACGCCAGAGCACGCCAGTGCACGTCAGAGCATGCCAGTGCACGCCAGTGCACGCCAGTTTACGCCAGAGCACGCCAGTGCACGCCAGAGCAATTCAATGCACGCCAGGGCACGCCAATTCACACCAGAGCACGCCAGTGCACGCCAGAGCACGCCAATTAACACCAGAGCACGCCAGTGCACGCCAGAGCACGCCAGTGCACGCAAGAGCACGTCAATGCACGCCAGAGAACGCCAGTGCACGCCAGAGCACGCCAGTGCACGCCCGTGCACGCCAATGCACGCCAATTCACGCCAATTCACACCAGAGCACGCCAGTGCACGCCAGTGCACGCCAGTGCACGCCAGAGCAAGCCAGAGCAAGCCAGAGCACGCCAGAGCACTTCAGTGCACGCCAGAGCACGGTAGAGCACAGCAGAGAACAGCTCAGCACTTGAAGTTGCTGTAATATTTTTTTCAATGGTTAAAATCATTTTTTAATTACAGGATGTGTAAATCAATGTAAAATACACCATTTCAAGTCTATTTAATCAATAATTTTATAAAGCAAATCATGAACAAAAAGTTTGAGAAAAACGAACATCACAGCACTTGAATTTTTAAAAATTGTTCAAGTTATTTGAGTTCTATTGTCGGGTAATAATGTAATAATAATAATAATGTACGTATTTATATGGCGCCTTTCCATTATATGCTCAAAGCGCCTTCAGTTTCCAATTTAGATGTGATTGAACCCACCACAGTATATTTAACGTCATATCCTTGAAAGCAATCAAGAATCCTGTGTTATGCATGCTGCCTCAAGGGCGCTACTTACAGTTTTATGACGGGTTCAGCTGGGGTTCGAAACCAGAGCCTCATTGCCTTTTTCCAAAGTGTTGACGCTCTAGTCCACTACACCCCACATCCCCAATCGGTAGTGGATTTCTATTGTAAAGCACTTGAGTTCTGCATAGCAGAGCACGCCAGAGCACGACAGAGCACGCCACTGCACGCAAGAGCACGTCAATGCACGCTAGAGCACGCCAGTGCACGCCAGAGCACGCAAGTGCACGCCAAAGCACGCCAGTGCACGCCAGAGCACGCCAGTGCACGCCAGAGCACGCCAGTGCACGCCAGAGCACGCCAGTGCACGCCAGTGCACGCCAGAGCACGCCACTGCACGTCAGAGAACGCCAGTGCACGCCAGAGCACGCCAGTGCACGCCAGAGCAAGTCAATGCACGCCAGAGCACGCCAGTGCACGCCAGAGCACGCCAGTGCACGCCAGAGCACGCCAGTGCACGCCAGAGCACGCCAGAGCAAGCAAGTGCACGCCAGTGCACGCCAATTTACACCAGAGCACGCCAGTGCACGCCAGAGCACGCCAGAGCACGCCAGTGCACGCCAGTGCACGCCAGAGCACGTCAATGCACGCCAGAGCAAGCCAGACCACGCCAGACCACGCCAGAGCTCGCCAGAGCACGGTAGAGCACAGCAGAGAACAGCTCAGCACTTTAAGATGCTATAATATTTTTTTCACTTGTTAAAACCATTTTTTAATTACAGTATGCGTAAAATAATGTCCAATACACCATTATAAGTCTATTTAATCAATAAATTTATAGAGCAAATCATGAACAAAAAGTTTGAGAAAAACGAATATCACAGCACTTGAATTTTTAAAAATTATTCAAGTTATTTGAGTTCTATTGTCGGGTAGTGGATTTCTATTGTCAAGCACTTGAGTTCTGCATAGCAGAGCACGACAGAGCACGACAGAGCACGCCAGTGCACGCAAGAGCACGTCAATGCACGCTAGAGCACGCCAGTGCACGCCAGAGCACGCAAGTGCACGCCAAAGCACGCCAGTGCACGCCAGAGCACGCCAGTGCACGCCAGAGCACGCCAGTGCACGCCAGAGCACGCCAGTGCACGCCAGTGGACGCCAGAGCACGCCAGTGCACGTCAGAGCATGCCAGTGCACGCCAGTGCACGCCAGTTTACGCCAGAGCACGCCAGTGCACGCCAGAGCAATTCAATGCACGCCAGGGCACGCCAATTCACACCAGAGCACGCCAGTGCACGCCAGAGCACGCCAATTAACACCAGAGCACGCCAGTGCACGCCAGAGCACGCCAGTGCACGCAAGAGCACGTCAATGCACGCCAGAGAACGCCAGTGCACGCCAGAGCACGCCAGTGCACGCCCGTGCACGCCAATGCACGCCAATTCACGCCAATTCACACCAGAGCACGCCAGTGCACGCCAGTGCACGCCAGTGCACGCCAGAGCAAGCCAGAGCAAGCCAGAGCACGCCAGAGCACTTCAGTGCACGACAGAGCACGCCAGTGCACGCAAGAGCACGTCAATGCACGCTTGAGCACGCAAGTGCACGCCAGAGCACGCAAGTGCACGCCAAAGCACGCCAGTGCACGCCAGAGCACGCCAGTGCACGCCAGAGCACGCCAGTGCACGCCAGTGCACGCCAGAGCAAGCCAGTGCACGCCAGTGCACGCCAGTGCACGCCAGTGCACGCCAGTGCACGCCAGTGCACGCCAGTGCTTGCAAGTGCACGCCAGTGCACGCCAATGCACGCAAGTGCACGCCAGTGCTTGCAAGTGCACGCCAGTGCACGCCAGTGCACGCCAGTTTACGCCAGAGCACGCCAGTGCACGCCAGAGCAATTCAATGCACGCCAGGGCACGCCAATTCACACCAGAGCACGCCAGTGCACGCTAGAGCACGCCAATTCACACAAGAGCACGCCAGTGCACGTCAGAGCATGCCAGTGCACGCCAGTGCACGACAGTTTACGCCAGTGCACGCCAGTTTACGCCAGAGCACGCCAGTGCACGCCAGAGCAATTCAATGCACGCCAGGGCACGCCAATTCACACCAGAGCACGCCAGAGCACGCCATTGCACGCCAGAGCACGCCAAAGCACGCCAGTGCACGCCAGAGCACGCAAGTGCACGCCAGTGCACGCCAATTCACACCAGAGCACGCCAGAGCACGCCAGTGCACGCCAGTGCACGCCAGAAAACTCAAGAGCACGCAAGTGCACGCTAGTGCATTTAAGAGCACGTCAATGCATGCCAGAGCAAGCCAGAGCACGCCAGAGCACACCAGAGCACGCCAGTGCACGCCAGAGCACGGTAGAGCACAGCAGAGAACAGCTCAGCACTTGAAGTTGCTATAATATTTTTTTCACTTGTTAAAACCATTTTTTAATTACAGTATGCGTAAAATAATGTCCAATACACCATTTCAAGTCTATTTAATCAATAAATTTATAGAGCAAATCATGAACAAAAAGTTTGAGAAAAACGCACATCACAGCACTTGAATTTTTAAAAATTATTCAAGTTATTTGAGTTCTATTGTCGGGTAGTGGATTTCTATTGTCAAGCACTTGAGTTCTGCATAGCAGAGCACGCCAGACCACGACAGAGCACGCCAGAGCACGCCAGAGCACGCCAGTGCACGCCAGAGCACTCCAGTGCACGCCAGAGAACGCCAATTCACACCAGAGCACGCCAGTGCACGCCAGAGCACACCAATTCACACCAGAGCACGCCAGAGAACGCCAGTGCACGCCAGAGCACGCCAGTGCACGCCAGAGCACGCCAGTGCACGCCAGAGCACGCCAGTGCACGCCAGAGCACGCCAGTGCAAGCCAGAGCACGCCAGTGCACGCCAGTGCACGCAAGAGCACGCCAGTGCACGCCAGTGCACGCACGAGCACGTCAATGCACGCCAGAGCATGCCAGTGCACACCAGAGCACGCCAGTGCACGTCAGAGCACGCCAATTCACACCCGAGCACGTCAATGCACGCCAGAGCACGCCAGTGCACGCCAGAGCATGCCAGTGCACGCACGAGCACGTCAATCCACGCCAGAGCATGCCAGTGTACGCCAGAGCACGCCAGTGCACGCCAGAGCACGCCAATTCACACCAGAGCACGTCAATGCACGCCAGAGCACTTCAGTGCACGCCAGAGCACGCCAGTGCACGCCAATTCACACCAGAGCACGCCAGTGCACGCCAGAGCACGCCAGTGCACGCCAGAGCAAGTCAATGCACGCCAGAGCACGCCAATTCACACCAGAGCATGCCAGTGCACGCCAGAGCACGCCAATTCACACCAGAGCACGCCAGTGCACGCCAGAGCACGCCAGTGCACGCAAGAGCACGTCAATGCACGCCAGAGCACGCCAGAGCACGCAAGTGCACGCCAAAGCACGCCAGTGCACGCCAGAGCACGCCAATTCACACCAGAGCACGTCAATGCACGCCAGAGCACGCCAGTGCACGCCAGAGCACGCCAGTGCACGCCCGTGCACGCCAATGCACGCCAATTCACGCCAATTCACACAAGAGCACAACAGTGCACGCCAGAGCACGTCAATGCACGCCAGAGCAAGCCAGAGCAAGCCAGAGCACGCCAGAGCACTTCAGTGCACGCCAGAGCACGGTAGAGCACAGCAGAGAACAGCTCAGCACTTGAAGTTGCTGTAATATTTTTTTCAATGGTTAAAATCATTTTTTAATTACAGGATGTGTAAATCAATGTAAAATACACCATTTCAAGTCTATTTAATCAATAAATTTATGAAGCAAATCATGAACAAAAAGTTTGAGAAAAACGCACATCACAGCACTTGAATTTTTTAAAATTATTCAAGTTATTTGAGTTCTATTGTCGGGTAGTGGATTTCTATTGTCAAGCACTTGAGTTCTGCATAGCAGAGCACGCCAGAGCACGACAGAGCACGCCAGTGCACGCAAGAGCACGTCAATGCACGCTAGAGCACGCCAGTGCACGCCAGAGCACGCAAGTGCACGCCAAAGCACGCCAGTGCACGCCAGAGAACGCCAGTGCACGCCAGTGCACGCCAGAGCACGCCATTGCACGCCAGTGCACGTCAGAGCACGCCAGTGCACGTCAGAGCATGCCAGTGCACGCCAGAGCACGCCAATTCACACCAGAGCACGCCAGTGCACGCCAGAGCACGCCAGAGCACGCCAGAGCACGCCAGAGCACGCCAGAACACACCAGTGCACGCACGAGTACGTCAATGCACGCCAGTGCACGCCAGTGCACGCCAGTGCACGCCAGAGCACGCCAATTCACACCAGAGCACGTCAATGCACACCAGAGCACGCCAGTGCACGCCAGAGCACGCCAATTCACACCAGAGCACGCCAGAGCACGCCAGTGCACGCCAGAGCACGTCAATGCACGCCAGAACACGCCAGTGCACGGCAGAGCACGGCAGAGCACGCCAGTGCCCGCCAGAGCAATTCAATGCACGCCAGAGCACGCCAATTCACACCAGAGCACGCCAGTGCACGCCAGAGCACGCCAATTTACACCAGAGCACGCCAGTGCACGCAAGAGCACGCCAGTGCACGCCAGAGCACGCCAGTGCACGCCATAGCACGCCAGTGCACGCCAGAGCACGCCAGTGCACGCCAGAGCACGCCAGTGCACGCCAGAGCAATTCAATGGACGCCAGAGCACGCCAGTGCACGCCAGAGCACGCCAAAGCACGCCAGTGCACGCCAGAGCAGGCAAGTGCACCCCAGTGCACGCCAATTCACGCCAGAGAACGCCAGTGCACGCCAGAGCACGCCAGTGCACGCACGAGCACGTCAAAGCACGCCAGAGCACGCAAGTGCACGCCAGAGCACGCCAGTGCACGCCAGAGCACGCCAGTGCTCGCCAGTGCACGCCAGAGCAAGCCAATTCACACCAGAGCACGCTAGTGCACGCCAGAGCACGTCAATGCACGCCAGAGCACGCCAGAGCACGTCAATGCACGCCAGAGCACGCCAGTGCACGCCAGTGTACGCCAGAGCACGCCAGTGCACGCCAGAGCAATTCGATGCACGCCAGAGCACGCCAATTCACACCAGAGCACGCCAGTGCACGCCAGAGCACGCTAATTCACACCAGAGCACGCCAGAGCACGCCAGAGCACGCCAGTGCACGCAAGAGCACGTCAATGCACGCCTTAGCACGCCAGTACACGCCAGAGCACTCCAGTGCACGCCAAAGCACGCCAGAGCACGCCAGTGCACGCCAGTGTACGTCAATTCACACCAGAGCACGCCAGTGGACGTCAGAGCAAGTCAATGCACGCCAGAGCACGCCAGAGCACACCAGTGCACGCCAGTGCACGTCAGAGCACGCCAGTGCACGCCAGTGCACGCCAGTGCACGTCAGAGCACGCCAGTGCACGACAGAGCACGCCAGTGCACGCCAGAGCAATTCAATGCACGCCAGAAAACGCCATTGCACGCCAGAGCACGCCAATTCACACCACAGCACGCCAGTGCACGCCAGAGCACGCCAGAGCACGCCAGAGCACGCCAGTGCACGTACGAGTACGTCAATGCACGCCAGTGCACGTCAGAGCACGCCAATTCACACCCGAGCACGTCAATGCACGCCAGAGCACGCCAGTGCACGCCAGAGCATGCCAGTGCACGCAAGAGCACGTCAATCCACGCCAGAGCATGCCAGTGTACGCCAGAGCACGCCAGTGCACGCCAGAGCACGCCAATTCACACCAGAGCACGTCAATGCACGCCAGAGCACTTCAGTGCACGCCAGAGCACGCCAGTGCACGCCAATTCACACCAGAGCACGCCAGTGCACGCCAGAGCACGCCAGTGCACGCCAGAGCACGCCAGTGCACGCCAGAGCAAGTCAATGCACGCCAGAGCACGCCAATTCACACCAGAGCATGCCAGTGCACGCCAGAGCACGCCAGAGCACGCAAGTGCACGCCAAAGCACGCCAGTGCACGCCAGAGCACGCCAATTCACACCAGAGCACGTCAATGCACGCCAGAGCACGCCAGTGCACGCCAGAGCACGCCAGTGCACGCCCGTGCACGCCAATGCACGCCAATTCACGCCAATTCACACCAGAGCACGCCAGTGCACGCCAGAGCACGTCAATGCACGCCAGAGCAAGCCAGAGCAAGCCAGAGCACGCCAGAGCACTTCAGTGCACGCCAGAGCACGGTAGAGCACAGCAGAGAACAGCTCAGCACTTGAAGTTGCTGTAATATTTTTTTCAATGGTTAAAATCATTTTTTAATTACAGGATGTGTAAATCAATGTAAAATACACCATTTCAAGTCTATTTAATCAATAAATTTATGAAGCAAATCATGAACAAAAAGTTTGAGAAAAACGCACATCACAGCACTTGAATTTTTAAAAATTATTCAAGTTATTTGAGTTCTATTGTCGGGTAGTGGATTTCTATTGTCAAGCACTTGAGTTCTGCATAGCAGAGCACGCCAGAGCACGACAGAGCACGCCAGTGCACGCAAGAGCACGTCAATGCACGCTAGAGCACGCCAGTGCACGCCAGAGCACGCAAGTGCACGCCAAAGCACGCCAGTGCACGCCAGAGCACGCCAGTGCACGCCAGTGCACGCCAGAGCACGCCATTGCACGCCAGTGCACGTCAGAGCACGCCAGTGCACGTCAGAGCATGCCAGTGCACGCCAGAGCACGCCAATTCACACCAGAGCACGCCAGTGCACGCCAGAGCACGCCAGAGCACGCCAGAGCACGCCATAGCACACCAGTGCACGCACGAGTACGTCAATGCACGCCAGTGCACGCCAGTGCACGCCAGAGCACGCCAATTCACACCAGAGCACGTCAATGCACACCAGAGCACGCCAGTGCACGCCAGAGCACGCCAATTCACACCAGAGCACGCCAGAGCACGCCAGTGCACGCCAGAGCACGCCAGTGCACGCCAGAGCAATTCAATGCACGCCAGAGCACGCCAGTGCACGCCAGAGCACGCCAAAGCACGCCAGTGCACGCCAGAGCATGCAAGTGCACCCCAGTGCACGCCAATTCACGCCAGAGAACGCCAGTGCACGCCAGAGCACGCCAGTGCACGCACGAGCACGTCAAAGCACGCCAGAGCACGCAAGTGCACGCCAGAGCACGCCAGTGCACGCCAGAGCACGCCAGTGCTCGCCAGTGCACGCCAGAGCAAGCCAATTCACACCAGAGCACGCTAGTGCACGCCAGAGCACGTCAATGCACGCCAGAGCACGCCAGAGCACGTCAATGCACGCCAGAGCACGCCAGTGCACGCCAGTGTACGCCAGAGCACGCCAGTGCACGCCAGAGCAATTCGATGCACGCCAGAGCACGCCAATTCACACCAGAGCACGCCAGTGCACGCCAGAGCACGCTAATTCACACCAGAGCACGCCAGAGCACGCCAGAGCACGCCAGTGCACGCAAGAGCACGTCAATGCACGCCTTAGCACGCCAGTACACGCCAGAGCACTCCAGTGCACGCCAAAGCACGCCAGAGCACGCCAGTGCACGCCAGTGTACGTCAATTCACACCAGAGCACGCCAGTGGACGTCAGAGCAAGTCAATGCACGTCAGAGCACGCCAGTGCACGACAGAGCACGCCAGTGCACGCCAGAGCAATTCAATGCACGCCAGAAAACGCCATTGCACGCCAGAGCACGCCAATTCACACCACAGCACGCCAGTGCACGCCAGAGCACGCCAGAGCACGCCAGAGCACGCCAGTGCACGTACGAGTACGTCAATGCACGCCAGTGCACGTCAGAGCACGCCAATTCACACCCGAGCACGTCAATGCACGCCAGAGCACGCCAGTGCACGCCAGAGCATGCCAGTGCACGCAAGAGCACGTCAATCCACGCCAGAGCATGCCAGTGTACGCCAGAGCACGCCAGTGCACGCCAGAGCACGCCAATTCACACCAGAGCACGTCAATGCACGCCAGAGCACTTCAGTGCACGCCAGAGCACGCCAGTGCACGCCAATTCACACCAGAGCACGCCAGTGCACGCCAGAGCACGCCAATTCACACCAGAGCATGCCAGTGCACGCCAGAGCACGCCAGAGCACGCAAGTGCACGCCAAAGCACGCCAGTGCACGCCAGAGCACGCCAATTCACACCAGAGCACGTCAATGCACGCCAGAGCACGCCAGTGCACGCCAGAGCACGCCAGTGCACGCCCGTGCACGCCAATGCACGCCAATTCACGCCAATTCACACCAGAGCACGCCAGTGCACGCCAGAGCACGTCAATGCACGCCAGAGCAAGCCAGAGCAAGCCAGAGCACGCCAGAGCACTTCAGTGCACGCCAGAGCACTTCAGTGCACGCCAGAGCACGGTAGAGCACAGCAGAGAACAGCTCAGCACTTGAAGTTGCTGTAATATTTTTTTCAATGGTTAAAATCATTTTTTAATTACAGGATGTGTAAATCAATGTAAAATACACCATTTCAAGTCTATTTAATCAATAAATTTATGAAGCAAATCATGAACAAAAAGTTTGAGAAAAACGCACATCACAGCACTTGAATTTTTAAAAATTATTCAAGTTATTTGAGTTCTATTGTCGGGTAGTGGATTTCTATTGTCAAGCACTTGAGTTCTGCATAGCAGAGCACGCCAGAGCACGACAGAGCACGCCAGTGCACGCAAGAGCACGTCAATGCACGCTAGAGCACGCCAGTGCACGCCAGAGCACGCAAGTGCACGCCAAAGCACGCCAGTGCACGCCAGAGCACGCCAGTGCACGCCAGTGCACGCCAGAGCACGCCATTGCACGCCAGTGCACGTCAGAGCACGCCAGTGCACGTCAGAGCATGCCAGTGCACGCCAGAGCACGCCAATTCACACCAGAGCACGCCAGTGCACGCCAGAGCACGCCAGAGCACGCCATAGCACACCAGTGCACGCACGAGTACGTCAATGCACGCCAGTGCACGCCAGTGCACGCCAGAGCACGCCAATTCACACCAGAGCACGTCAATGCACACCAGAGCACGCCAGTGCACGCCAGAGCACGCCAATTCACACCAGAGCACGCCAGAGCACGCCAGTGCACGCCAGAGCACGCCAGTGCACGCCAGAGCAATTCAATGCACGCCAGAGCACGCCAGTGCACGCCAGAGCACGCCAAAGCACGCCAGTGCACGCCAGAGCATGCAAGTGCACCCCAGTGCACGCCAATTCACGCCAGAGAACGCCAGTGCACGCCAGAGCACGCCAGTGCACGCACGAGCACGTCAAAGCACGCCAGAGCACGCAAGTGCACGCCAGAGCACGCCAGTGCACGCCAGAGCACGCCAGTGCTCGCCAGTGCACGCCAGAGCAAGCCAATTCACACCAGAGCACGCTAGTGCACGCCAGAGCACGTCAATGCACGCCAGAGCACGCCAGAGCACGTCAATGCACGCCAGAGCACGCCAGTGCACGCCAGTGCACGCCAGAGCACGCCAGTGCACGCCAGAGCAATTCGATGCACGCCAGAGCACGCCAATTCACACCAGAGCACGCCAGTGCACGCCAGAGCACGCTAATTCACACCAGAGCACGCCAGAGCACGCCAGTGCACGCAAGAGCACGTCAATGCACGCCTTAGCACGCCAGTACACGCCAGAGCACTCCAGTGCACGCCAAAGCACGCCAGAGCACGCCAGTGCACGCCAGTGTACGTCAATTCACACCAGAGCACGCCAGTGCACGTCAGACCAAGTCAATGCACGCCAGAGCACGCCAGAGCACGCCAGTGCACGCCAGTGCACGTCAGAGCACGCCAGTGCACGCCAGTGCACGTCAGAGCACGCCAGTGCACGCCAGAGCACGCCAGTGCACGCCAGAGCAATTCAATGCACGCCAGAAAACGCCATTGCACGCCAGAGCACGCCAATTCACACCACAGCACGCCAGTGCACGCCAGAGCACGCCAGAGCACGCCAGAGCACGCCAGTGCACGTACGAGTACGTCAATGCACGCCAGTGCACGCCAGAGCACGCCAATTCACACCAGAGCACGTCAATGCACGCCAGAGAACGCCAGTGCACGCCAGAGCACGCCAATTCACACCAGAGCACGCCAGTGCACGCCAGTGCACGCCAGAGCACGCCATTGCACGTCAGAGCACGCCAGTGCACGCCAGTTCACGCCAGAGCACGCCAATTCACACCAGAGCACGCCAGTGCACGCCAGAGAACACCAATTCACACCAGAGCACGCCAGTGCATGCCAGAGCACGCCAGAGCACGCCAGTGCACGCCAGAGCACGCCAGTGCACGCACGAGCACGTCAATGCACGCCAGAGCATGCCAGTGCACACCAGAGCACGCCAATTTACACCAGAGCACGTCAATGCACGCTAGAGTACGCCAGTGCACGCACGAGCACGTCAATGCACGCCAGAGCATGCCAGTGCACGCCAGAGCATGCCAGTGCACGCCAGAGCTTGCCAGTGCACGCCAGAGCACGCCAGAGAACGTCAATGCACGCCAGAGCACGCCAGTCCACACCAGAGCACGCCAGTGCACGCCAGAGCACGCCAGTGCACGCCAGAGCACGCCAGTGCACGCCAGAGCACTCCAGTGCACGCCAAAGCACGCCAGTGCACGCCAGAGCACGCCAGTGCACGCCAGAGCACGCCAGTGCACGCCAGAGCACGTCAATGCACGCCAGAGCAAGCCAGAGCACGCCAGAGCACGCCAGAGCACTTCAGTGCACGCCAGAGCACGGTAGAGCACAGCAGATTACAGCTCAGCAGTAGAAGTTGCTATAATATTTTTTTCACTTGTTAAAATCATTTTTTTAATTACAGGATGAGTAAATCAATGTCCATTACACCATTTCAAGTCTATTTAATCAATAAATTTATAGAACAAATCATGAACAAAAAGTTTGAGAAAAACGCACATCAAAGCACTTGAATTTTTTCAAATTATTCAAGTTATTTGAGTTCTATTGTCAGGTAGTGGATTTCTATTGTCAGGTAGTGGATTTCTATTGTCAAGCACTTGAGTTCTGCATAGCAGAGCACGACAGAGCACGCCAGTGCACGGAAGAACAACGTCAATGCACGCCAGAGCACGCCAGAGCACGCCAGAGCACGCCAGTGCACGCCAGTGCACGCCAGAGCACGCCAGTGCACGCACGAGCACGTCAATGCACGCCAGAGCATGCCAGTGCACGCCAGAGCACGCAAATTCACACCAGAGCACGTCAATGCACGCTAGAGCACGCCAGTGCACGCACGAGCACGTCAATGCACGCCAGAGCATGCCAGTGCACGACAGAGCACGCCAGTGCACGCCAGAGCACGCCAGTGCACGCCAGAGCACGCCAGTGCACGCCAGAGCACGCCAGTGCACGCCAGAGCACGCCAGTGCACGCCAGAGCACGCCAGTGCACGCCAGAGCACGCCAGTGCACGCCAGAGCACGTCAATGCACGCCAGAGCAAGCCAGAGCACGCCAGAGCACGCCAGAGCACTTCAGTGCACGCCAGAGCACGGTAGAGCACAGCAGATTACAGCTCAGCAGTAGAAGTTGCTATTATATTTTTTTCACTTGTTAAAATCATTTTTTAATTACAGGATGTGTAAATCAATGTCCAATACACCATTTCAAGTCTATTTAATCAATAAATTTATAAAGCAAATCATGAACAAAAAGTTTGAGAAAAACGCACATCACAGCACTTGAATTTTTAAAAATTATTCAAGTTATTTGAGTTCTATTGTCGGGTAGTGGATTTCTATTGTCAAGCACTTGAGTTCTGCATAGCAGAGCACGCCAGAGCACGACAGAGCACGCCAGAGCACGACAGAGCAAGCCAGAGCACGCCAGAGCACGACAGTGCACGCAAGAGCAATTCAATGCACGCCAGAGCACGCCAGTGCACGCCAGAGCACGCCAAAGCACGCCAGTGCACGCCAGAGCATGCAAGTGCACCCCAGTGCACGCCAATTCACGCCAGAGAACGCCAGTGCACGCCAGAGCACGCCAGTGCACGCACGAGCACGTCAAAGCACGCCAGAGCACGCAAGTGCACGCCAGAGCACGCCAGTGCACGCCAGAGCACGCCAGTGCTCGCCAGTGCACGCCAGAGCAAGCCAATTCACACCAGAGCACGCTAGTGCACGCCAGAGCACGTCAATGCACGCCAGAGCACGCCAGAGCACGTCAATGCACGCCAGAGCACGCCAGTGCACGCCAGTGCACGCCAGAGCACGCCAGTGCACGCCAGAGCAATTCGATGCACGCCAGAGCACGCCAATTCACACCAGAGCACGCCAGTGCACGCCAGAGCACGCTAATTCACACCAGAGCACGCCAGAGCACGCCAGTGCACGCAAGAGCACGTCAATGCACGCCTTAGCACGCCAGTACACGCCAGAGCACTCCAGTGCACGCCAAAGCACGCCAGAGCACGCCAGTGCACGCCAGTGTACGTCAATTCACACCAGAGCACGCCAGTGCACGTCAGACCAAGTCAATGCACGCCAGAGCACGCCAGAGCACGCCAGTGCACGCCAGTGCACGTCAGAGCACGCCAGTGCACGTCAGAGCACGCCAGTGCACGCCAGAGCACGCCAGTGCACGCCAGAGCAATTCAATGCACGCCAGAAAACGCCATTGCACGCCAGAGCACGCCAATTCACACCACAGCACGCCAGTGCACGCCAGAGCACGCCAGAGCACGCCAGAGCACGCCAGTGCACGTACGAGTACGTCAATGCACGCCAGTGCACGCCAGAGCACGCCAATTCACACCAGAGCACGTCAATGCACGCCAGAGAACGCCAGTGCACGCCAGAGCACGCCAATTCACACCAGAGCACGCCAGTGCACGCCAGTGCACGCCAGAGCACGCCATTGCACGTCAGAGCACGCCAGTGCACGCCAGTTCACGCCAGAGCACGCCAATTCACACCAGAGCACGCCAGTGCACGCCAGAGAACACCAATTCACACCAGAGCACGCCAGTGCATGCCAGAGCACGCCAGAGCACGCCAGTGCACGCCAGAGCACGCCAGTGCACGCACGAGCACGTCAATGCACGCCAGAGCATGCCAGTGCACACCAGAGCACGCCAATTTACACCAGAGCACGTCAATGCACGCTAGAGTACGCCAGTGCACGCACGAGCACGTCAATGCACGCCAGAGCATGCCAGTGCACGCCAGAGCATGCCAGTGCACGCCAGAGCTTGCCAGTGCACGCCAGAGCACGCCAGAGAACGTCAATGCACGCCAGTGCTCGCCAGTGCACGCCAGAGCAAGCCAATTCACACCAGAGCACGCTAGTGCACGCCAGAGCACGTCAATGCACGCCAGAGCACGCCAGAGCACGCCAGAGCACGCCAGAGCACTTCAGTGCACGCCAGAGCACGGTAGAGCACAGCAGATTACAGCTCAGCAGTAGAAGTTGCTATAATATTTTTTTCACTTGTTAAAATCATTTTTTTAATTACAGGATGAGTAAATCAATGTCCATTACACCATTTCAAGTCTATTTAATCAATAAATTTATAGAACAAATCATGAACAAAAAGTTTGAGAAAAACGCACATCAAAGCACTTGAATTTTTTCAAATTATTCAAGTTATTTGAGTTCTATTGTCAGGTAGTGGATTTCTATTGTCAAGCACTTGAGTTCTGCATAGCAGAGCACGACAGAGCACGCCAGTGCACGGAAGAACAACGTCAATGCACGCCAGAGCACGCCAGAGCACGCCAGAGCACGCCAGTGCACGCCAGTGCACGCCAGAGCACGCCAGTGCACGCACGAGCACGTCAATGCACGCCAGAGCATGCCAGTGCACGCCAGAGCACGCAAATTCACACCAGAGCACGTCAATGCACGCTAGAGCACGCCAGTGCACGCACGAGCACGTCAATGCACGCCAGAGCATGCCAGTGCACGACAGAGCACGCCAGTGCACGCCAGAGCACGCCAGTGCACGCCAGAGCACGCCAGTGCACGCCAGAGCACGCCAGTGCACGCCAGAGCACGCCAGTGCACGCCAGAGCACGTCAATGCACGCCAGAGCAAGCCAGAGCACGCCAGAGCACGCCAGAGCACTTCAGTGCACGCCAGAGCACGGTAGAGCACAGCAGATTACAGCTCAGCAGTAGAAGTTGCTATTATATTTTTTTCACTTGTTAAAATCATTTTTTAATTACAGGATGTGTAAATCAATGTCCAATACACCATTTCAAGTCTATTTAATCAATAAATTTATAAAGCAAATCATGAACAAAAAGTTTGAGAAAAACGCACATCACAGCACTTGAATTTTTAAAAATTATTCAAGTTATTTGAGTTCTATTGTCGGGTAGTGGATTTCTATTGTCAAGCACTTGAGTTCTGCATAGCAGAGCACGCCAGAGCACGACAGAGCACACCAGAGCACGACAGAGCAAGCCAGAGCACGCCAGAGCACGACAGTGCACGCAAGAGCACGTCAATGCACGCCAGAGCACGCCAGTTCACGCCAGAGCACTCCAGTGCACGCCAAAGCACGCCAGAGCACGCCAGAGCACGCCAGTGCACGCCAGTGTACGCCAGTGTACGCCAATTCACACCAGAGCACGCCAGTGCACGCCAGAGCAAGTCAATGCACGCCAGAGCACGCCAGTGCATGCCAGAGCTTGCCACTGCACGCCAGAGCACGCCAGAGCACGCAAGTGCACGCCAGTGCACGCCAATTCACACCAGAGCACGCCAGTGCACGCCAGAGCACGCCAGAGCACGCCAGAGCACGCCAGAGCACGCCAGTGCACGTCAGTGCACGCCAGAGCACGTCAATGCACGCAAGAGCAAGTCAGAGCACGCCAGTGCACGCCAGAGCACGCCAGTGCACGCACGAGCACGTCAATGCACGCAAGAGCATGCCAGTATACACCAGAGCACGCCAATTCACACCAGAGCACGTCAATGCACGCTAGAGCACGCCAGTTCACGCACGAGCACGTCAATGCACGCCAGAGCATGCCAGTGCACGCCAGAGAATGCCAGTGCACGCCAGAGCTTGCCAGTGCACGCCAGAGCACGCCAGAGAACGTCAATGCACGCCAGAGCACGCCAGTCCACGCCAGAGCACGCCAGTGCACGCCAGAGCACGCCAGTGCACGCCAGTGCACGCCAGAGCACGCCAGAGCACGCCAGTGCACGCCAGAGCACGCCAGTGAACGCCAGAGCACGCCAGTGCACGCTAGAGCAAGCCAGAGCACGCCAGAGCACGCCAGAGCACTTCAGTGCACGCCAGAGCACGGTAGAGCACAGCAGATTACAGCTCAGCAGTAGAAGTTGCTATAATATTTTTTTCACTTGTTAAAATCATTTTTTGATTACAGGATGTGTAAATCAATGTCCATTACACCATTTCAAGTCTATTTAATCAATAAATTTATAGAACAAATCATGAACAAAAAGTTTGAGAAAAACGCACATCACATCACTTGAATTTTTTCAAATTATTCAAGTTATTTGAGTTCTATTGTCAGGTAGTGGATTTCTATTGTCAAGCACTTGAGTTCTGCATAGCAGAGCACGACAGAGCACGCCAGTGCACGCAAGAACAACGTCAATGCACGCCAGAGCACGCCAGAGCACTCCAGAGCAAGTCAATGCACGCCAGAGCACGCCAGTGCACGCCAGAGCACGCCAGAGCACGCCAGAGCACGCCAGTGCACGCCAGAGCACGCCAGTGCACGCCAGAGCACGCCAGTGCAGGCCAGAGCACGCCAGTGCACGCCAGAGCACGCCAGTGCACGCCAGTGCACGCCAGAGCAATTCAATGCACGCCAACGCACGCCAGTGCACGCCAGTGCACGCCAGAGCAGGCAAGTGCACCCCAGTGCACGCCAATTCACGCCAGAGAACGCCAGTGCACGCCAGAGCACGCCAGTGCACGCACGAGCACGTCAAAGCACGCCAGAGCACGCAAGTGCACGCCAGAGCACGCCAGTGCACGCCAGAGCACGCCAGTGCTCGCCAGAGCACGCCAGTGCTCGCCAGTGCACGCCAGAGCAAGCCAATTCACACCAGAGCACGCTAGTGCACGCCAGAGCACGTCAATGCACGCCAGAGCACGCCAGAGCACGTCAATGCACGCCAGAGCACGCCAGTGCACGCCAGTGCACGCCAGAGCACGCCAGTGCACGCCAGAGCACGCCAGTGCACGCCAGAGCACGCCAGTGCACGCCAGAGCAATTCGATGCACGCCAGAGCACGCCAATTCACACCAGAGCACGCCAGTGCACGCCAGAGCACGCTAATTCACACCAGAGCACGCCAGAGCACGCCAGAGCACGCCAGTGCACGCAAGAGACCGTCAATGCACGCCTAAGCACGCCAGTACACGCCAGAGCACTCCAGTGCACGCCAAAGCACGCCAGAGCACGCCAGAGCACGCCAGTGCACGCCAGTGTACGTCAATTCACACCAGAGCACGCCAGTGCACGTCAGAGCAAGTCAATGCACGCCAGAGCACGCCAGAGCACGCCAGTGCACGCCAGTGCACGTCAGAGCACGCCAGTGCACGCCAGAGCAATTCAATTCACGCCAGAAAACGCCATTGCACGCCAGAGCACGCCAATTCACACCAGAGCACGCCAGTGCACGCCAGAGCACGCCAGAGCACGCTAGAGCACGCCAGTGCACGTAAGAGTAAGTCAATGCACGCCAGTGCACGCTAGAGCACGCCAGTGCACGCCAGAGCACGCCAGAGCACGCCAGAGCACGCCAATTCACACCAGAGCACGTCAATGCACGCCAGAGAACGCCAGTGCACGCCAGAGCACGCCAATTCACACCAGAGCACGCCAGTGCACGCAAGTGCACGCCAGAGCACGCCATTGCACGTCAGAGCACGCCAGTTCACGCCAGAGCACGCCAATTCACACCAGAGCACGCCAGTGCACGCCAGAGAACACCAATTCACACCAGAGCACGCCAGTGCATGCCAGAGCACGCCAGAGCACGCCAGTGCACGCCAGAGCACACCAGTGCACGCACGAGCACGTCAATCACGCCAGAGCACACCAGTGCACACCAGAGCACGCCAATTTACACCAGAGCACGTCAATGCACGCTAGAGCACGCCAGTGCACGCACGAGCACGTCAATGCACGCCAGAGCATGCCAGTGCACGCCAGAGCATGCCAGTGCACGCCAGAGCTTGCCAGTGCACGCCAGAGCACGCCAGAGAACGTCAATGCACGCCAGAGCACACCAGTCCACGCCAGAGCACGCCAGTGCACGCCAGTGCACGCCAGTGCACGCCAGAGCACTCCAGTGCACGGCAGAGCACGCCAGTGCACGCTAGAGCACGCCAGTGCACGCCAGAGCACGCCAGTGCACGCCAGAGCACGCCAGTGCACGCCAGAGCACGCCAGTGCACGCCAGAGCACGCCAGTGCACGCCAGAGCACGCCAGAGCACGCCAATTCACACCAGAGCACGTCAATGCACGCTAGAGCACGCCAGTGCACGCACGAGCACGTCAATGCACGCCAGAGCACGCCAGTGCACGCCAGAGCACTCCAGTGCACGCCAGAGCAAGTCAATGCACGCCAGTGCACGCCAGAGCAATTCAATGCACGCAAGAGCACGCCAGTGCACGCCAGAGCACGCCAAAGCACGCCAGTGCACGCCAGTGCACGCCAATTCACACCAGAGCACGCCAGTGCATGCCAGAGCAGGCCAGAGCACGCCAGTGCACGCCAGTGCACGCCAGTGCACGCCAGAGTACGTCAATGCACGCCAGAGCAAGCCAGAGCACGTCAGAGCACGTCAGAGCACGCCAGTGCACGCCAGAGCACGGTAGAGCACAGCAGAGAACAGCTCAGCACTTGAAGTTGCTATAATATTTTTTTCACTTGTTAAAATCATTTTTTAATTACAGGATGTGTAAATCAATGCCCAATACACCATTTCAAGTCTATTTAATCAATAAATTTATAGAGCAAATCATGAACAAAAAGTTTGAGAAAAACGCACATCACAGCACTTGAATTTTTAAAAATTATTCAAGTTATTTGAGTTCTATTATCGGGTAGTGAATTTCTATTGTCAAGCACTTGAGTTCTGCATAGCAGAGCACGCCAGAGCACGACAGAGCACGCCAGTGCACGCAAGAACACGCCAGAGCACGCCAGAGCACGCCAGAGTACGCCAGTGCACGCCAGAGCACGCCAGTGCACGCCAGAGCACGCCAGTGCACGCCAGAGCACGCCAGTTCACGCCAGAGCAATTCAATGCACGCCAGAGCACGTCAATTTACACTAGAGCACGCCACTGCACGCCAGAGCACGCCAATTCACACCAGAGCACGCCAGTGCACGCCAGAGCACGCCAGTGCACGCCAGAGCACGTCAATGCACGACAGAGCACGCCAGTGCACGCCAGAGCACGCCAATGCACGCCAAAGCACGCCAGTGCACGCCAGTGCACGCCAGTGCAAGCCAATTCACACCAGAGCACGCCAGTGCACGCCAGAGCACGCCAGTGCACGCCAGTGCACGCCAGAGCAAGTCAATGCACGCCAGAGCACGCCAGTGCACGCCAGAGCACGCCAGTGCACGCCAGAGCAATTCAATGCACGCCATATCACGCAAATTCACACCAGAACACGCCAGTGCACACCAGAGCACGCCAGTGCACGCCAGAGCAATTCAATGCACGCCATATCACGCAAATTCACACAAGAGCACGCCAGTGCACACCAGAGCACGCCAGAGCACTCCAGTGCACGCCAGAGCACGTCAATGCACGCCAGAGCAAGCCAGAGCACGCCAGTGCACGCCACAGCACGGTAGAGCACAACAGAGAAAAGTTCAGCACTTGAAGTTGCTATAATATTTTTTCACTTGTTAAAACCATTTTTTAATTACAGGATGTGTAAATCAATGTCCAATACACCATTTCAAGTCTATTTTATCAATAAATTTATAGAGCAAATCATGAACAAAAAGTTTGAGAAAAACGCACATCACAGCACTTGAATTTTTAAAAATAATTCAAGTTATTTGAGTTCTATTGTCAGGTAGTGGATTTCTATTGTCAAGCACTTGAGTTCTGCATAGCAGAGCACGACAGAGCACGCCAGTGCACGCAAGAACAACGTCAATGCACTCCAGAGCACGCCAGTGCAAGCCAGAGCACGCCAGTGCACGCACGAGCACGTCAATGCACGCCAGAGCATGCCAGTGCACGCCAGAGCACGCCAATTCACACCAGAGCACGTCAATGCACGCTAGAGCACGCCAGTGCACGCACGAGCACGTCAATGCACGCCAGAGCATGCCAGTGCACGCCAGAGCTTGCCAGTGCACGCCAGAGCACGCCAATTCACACCAGAGCACGACAGTGCACGCCAGAGCAATTCAATGCACGCCAGAAAACGCCAGTGCACGCCGGAGCATGCCAAAGCACGCTAGTGCACGCCAGAGCACGCAAGTGCACGCCAGTGCACGCCAATTCACACCAGAGCAGGCCAGTGCACGCCAGAGCACGCCAGTGCACGCCAGAGCAATTCAATGCACGCCAGAGCACGCCATTGCACGCCAGAGCACGCAAGTGCACGCCAGAGAACGCCAGTGCACGCCAGAGCACGCCAGTGCACTCACGAGCACGTCAATGCACGCCAGAGCACGCAAGTGCACGCCAGAGCACGTCAGTGCACGCCAGAGCACGGCAGTGAACGCCAGAGCACGCCAGTGTACGCCAAAGCACGCCAGTGCACGCCAGAGCACGCCAGTGCACGCCAGTGTACGCCAATTCACACCAGAGCACGCCACTGCACGCCAGAGCCCGCCAGTGCACGCCAGAGCAAGTCAATGCACGCCAGAGCACGCCAGTGCACGCCAGTGCACGCCAGTGCACGCCAGAGCAATTCAATGCACGCCAGAGCACGCCAGTGCACGCCAGAGCACGCCAAAGCACGCCGGAGCACGCCAGAGCACGCAAGTGCACGCCAGTGCACGCCAATTCACACCAGAGCACGCCAGTGCACGCCAGAGCACGCCAGAGCACGCCAATTCACAGAAGAGCACGCCAGAGCACGCCAGAGCACGCCAATTCACACCAGAGCACGACAGTGCATGCCAGAGCAATTCAATGCACGCCAGAAAACGCCAGTGCACGCCGGAGTATGCCAAAGCACGCTAGTGCACGCCAGAGCACGCAAGTGCACGCCAGTGCACGCCAATTCACACCAGAGCACGCCAGTGCACGCCAGAGCACGCCAGTGCACGCCAGAGCAATTCAATGCACGCCAGAGCACGCCATTGCACGCCAGAGCACGCAAGTGCACGCCAGAGAACGCCAGTGCACGCCAGAGCACGCCAGTGCACTCACGAGCACGTCAATTCACGCCAGAGCACGCAAGTGCACGCCAGAGCACGCCAGTGAACGCCAGAGCACGCCAGTGCACGCCAGTGCACCCAAGAGCACGCCAATTCACACCAGAGCACGTCAATACACGCCATAGCACGCCAGTACAAGCAAGAGAACGCCAGTGCACGCCAGAGCACGCCAGTGCACGCCAGTGCACGTCAGAGCACGCCAGTGCACGCCAGAGCAATTCAATGCACGCCAGAGCACGCCAATTTACACCAGAGCACGCCAGTGCACGCCAGAGCACGCCAATTCACACCAGAGCACGCCAGTGCACGCCAGAGCACGCAAGAGCACGTCAATGCACGCCAGAGCACGCCAGTGCACGCCAGAGCACTCCAGTGTACGCCAAAGCACGCCAGTGCACGCCAGAGCACGCCAGTGCACGCCAGAGCACGCCAGTGCACGCCAGTGTACGCCAATTCACACCAGAGCACGCCAGTGCACGCCAGAGCCCGCCAGTGCACGCCAGAGCAAGTCAATGCACGCCAGAGCACGCCAGTGCACGCCAGTGCACGCCAGAGCAATTCAATGCACGCCAGAGCCCGCCAGTGCACGCCAGAGCACGCCAAAGCACGCCAGAGCACGCCAGAGCACGCAAGTGCACGCCAGTGCACGCCAATTCACACCAGAGCACGCCAGTGCACGCCAGAGCACGCCAGAGCACGCCAATTCACAGAAGAGCACGCCAGTGCACGCCAGAGCACGCCAATTCACACCAGAGCACGCCAGTGCACGCCAGAGCACGCCAGAGCACGCCAATTCACAGAAGAGCACGCCAGTGCACGTTGAGCACGCCAATTCACACCAGAGAACGACAGTGCACGCCAGAGCAATTCAATGCACGCCAGAAAACGCCAGTGAACGCCGGAGCATGCCAAAGCACGCTAGTGCACGCCAGAGCACGCAAGTGCACGCCAGTGCACGCCAATTCACACCAGAGCACGCCAGTGCACGCCAGAGCACGCCAGTGCACGCCAGAGCAATTCAATGCACGCCAGTGCACGCCATTGCAAGCCAGAGCATGCCAAAGCACGCCAGTGCACGCCAGAGCACGCAAGTTCACGTCAATGCACGCCAGAGCACGCCAGTCAACGCCAATTCACACCAGAGCACGCCAATTCACACCAGAGCACGCCAGTGCACACCAGAGCACGCCAGAGCACGCCAGAGCACACACGAGTACGTCAATGCACGCCAGTGCACGCCAGAGCACGCCAGAGCACGCCAGGGCACGCCAGAGCACGCCAGGGCACGCCAGGGCACGCCAGTGCACGCCAGAGCACGCCAATTCACACCAGAACACGTCAATGCACGCCAGAGCACGCCAATTCACACCAGAGCACGCCAGAGCACGCCAGTGCACGCCAGAGCACGTCAATGCACGCTAGAGCACGCCAGTGCACGCCAAAGCACTCCAGTGCACGCCAAAGCACGCCAAAGCACGCCAGAGCACGCCAGTGCACGCCAGTGTACGCCAATTCACACCAGAGCACGCCAGTTCACGCCAGAGCACGCCAGTGCACGCCAGAGCACGTCAATGCACAACTGAGCACGCCAGAGCACGCCAGAGCACGCCAGTGCACGCCAGTGCACGCCAGAGCAATTCAATGCACGCCAGAGCCCGCCAGTGCACGCCAGAGCACGCCAAAGCACGCCAGAGCACGCCAGAGCACGCAAGTGCACGCCAGTGCACGCCAATTCACACCAGAGCACGCCAGTGCACGCCAGAGCACGCCAGAGCACGCCAATTCACAGAAGAGCACGCCAGTGCACGCCAGAGCACGCCAATTCACACCAGAGCACGCCAGTGCACGCCAGAGCACGCCAGAGCACGCCAATTCACAGAAGAGCACGCCAGTGCACGTTGAGCACGCCAATTCACACCAGAGAACGACAGTGCACGCCAGAGCAATTCAATGCACGCCAGAAAACGCCAGTGAACGCCGGAGCATGCCAAAGCACGCTAGTGCACGCCAGAGCACGCAAGTGCACGCCAGTGCACGCCAATTCACACCAGAGCACGCCAGTGCACGCCAGAGCACGCCAGTGCACGCCAGAGCAATTCAATGCACGCCAGAGCACGCCATTGCAAGCCAGAGCACGCCAAAGCACGCCAGTGCACGCCAGAGCACGCAAGTTCACGTCAATGCACGCCAGAGCACGCCAGTCAACGCCAATTCACACCAGAGCACGCCAATTCACACCAGAGCACGCCAGTGCACACCAGAGCACGCCAGAGCACGCCAGAGCACACACGAGTACGTCAATGCACGCCAGTGCACGCCAGAGCACGCCAGAGCACGCCAGGGCACGCCAGAGCACGCCAGGGCACGCCAGGGCACGCCAGTGCACGCCAGAGCACGCCAATTCACACCAGAACACGTCAATGCACGCCAGAGCACGCCAATTCACACCAGAGCACGCCAGAGCACGCCAGTGCACGCCAGAGCACGTCAATGCACGCTAGAGCACGCCAGTGCACGCCAAAGCACTCCAGTGCACGCCAAAGCACGCCAAAGCACGCCAGAGCACGCCAGTGCACGCCAGTGTACGCCAATTCACACCAGAGCACGCCAGTTCACGCCAGAGCACGCCAGTGCACGCCAGAGCACGTCAATGCACAACTGAGCACGCCAGAGCACGCCAGAGCACGCCAGTGCACGCCAGTGCACGCCAGAGCAATTCAATGCACGCCAGAGCACGCCATTGCACGCCAGAGCACGCCAAAGCACGCCAGAGCACGCCAAAGCACGCCAGTGCACGCCAGAGCACGCAAGTGCACGCCAGTGCACGCCAATTCACACCAGAGCACGCCAGTGCACGCCAAAGCACGCCAGAGCACGCCAGTGCACGCCAGAGCACGTCAATGCACGCCAGAGCAAGCCAGAGCACGCCAGAGCACGCCAGAGCACGCCAGTGCACGCCAGAGCACGGTAGAGCACAGCAGAGAACAGCTCAGCACTTGAAGTTGCTATAATATTTTTTTCACTTATTAAAACCATTTTTCAATTACAGTATGTGTAAATCAATGTCCAATACACCATTTCAAGTCTATTTAATCAATAAATTTATAGAGCAAATCATGAACAAAAAGTTTGAGAAAAACGCACATCACAGCACTTGAATTTTTAAAAATCATCAAGTTATTTGAGTTCTATTGTCGGGTAGTGGATTTCTATTGTCAAGCACTTGAGTTCTGCATAGCAGAGCACGCCAGAGCACGCCAGTGCACGCCAGAGTACGCCAGTGCATGCCAGAGTACGCCAGTGCACGCCAGAGCACGCCAGTGCACGCCAGAGCACGCCAGTGCACGCCAGAGCACGCCAGTGAACGCACGAGCACGTCAATGCACGCCATAGCATGCCAGTGCACGCAAGAGCACGGCAATGCACGCCAGAGCACTGTGACAAACATTGCATTATTCCCTTTATTTTCTTCATTTTTCATCGCATTCAACAAGAAACATTCAAAAAATTGCATTATTTTCTTTATTTTCTTCTTTTTTCATACGAAACATTCAAAAAATTGCATTATTTTCTTCATTTTTCATCACATTCAACAAGAAACATTCAAAAAATTGCATTATTTCCTTTATTTTCTTCATTTTTCATCGCATTCATCAAGAGCCATTGGAAAAATTGCATTATTTCCTTTATTTTCTTCATTTTTCATCGCATTCAACAAGAAACGGATTTTTTGAACTTTGACCTTTGACCTCCTGAAACGTCTTTTCTCATCATTTTTTTTTATTTTTTGAACTTTGACCTTTGACCTCCTGTATCGTCTTTTCTCATCATTTTTTCGGATTTTTTGAACTTTGACCTTTGACCTCCTGAAACGTCTTTTCTCATCATTTTTTCGGATTTTTTGAACTTTGACCTTCTACCTCCCGTACGAAACTTTTAGCTTAAAATTGTACTGTTAGCTAATAACCGCTTATAACAGCTCACGCGGTGCTAGGCTAAAAAATCAAACCGTTTATCATGCTGCAAATACCTCGAAATTTGTCATCTCAAAATAATTCCCCTTTCTTTAGCAGATATCAGCTTTTATTTTCCAAGCTAGGTCGTTTTCTTATCTTGCTTCAAAAAATAAACCTTAAAACCAGCTAGAATTTTCCCCCCTAAATATTTTACCTAACTGTAAGCTAATTCCAGTTTGGAAATTTTAATCTAGGGTTTCACTCCACTTTTTTTAGCAGATTTCAGCTTTTATTTTCCAAGCTAGGGCGTTTCCTGATCTTGCTTGAAATAATTAACCTTAAAATCAGCTAGAAATTTCCCCCCCCCCCCCCCTAATATATTTCCTAACTTTTTCAGCTAATTCTAGTATTGAATTTTTATTCTAGGGTTATTTCGCTTAATGTGATCGGAATAAATCGTGATTAAAAAAATAATAGGTTTAAAAAGCGACATGTGGGGTGGTCCTAGACACAAAATATATGCATACAGATTTTTTTTATGTATAACCTAAAAAAAAGCATAGCATAATTCTATATGTGTATGGGCAATAGCTGAAATTTTGAAAATATTTGTTTACATTAAAAATGGTTTATCTTTATACAAACTTCTCATTAGTTTTTTAATTAGAAGTCTATGTGAAGAATTTTAGACACAAATATAGTACCATCAAATAATTTTATTGTACAAATATATCAATAGATGCCAGATCAGGACAACCAGTGACAATAGGTAAAATAGTGCAGCAAAGATTTCTACGGTAGTAAATGGATGGGTGCCCCTGTTAACAATGGGAATGCGCGAAAAATTCTCTTTTCATCAATTGGTATGGTAGCGAGAAAATTTCAAGCTACCTTCAATCTAAGAAATCTAGCTAGCAAATTCAAAGCTAAAACTACTCTAAAATTCCCAATGTGGAATTTAAAATTTTTGACCTGAAAATTCCTAGCTATATACCCCTAACTTCGTAGCTATATTCTAGTATAGAACTAGCTAAAAATTTCGTACGGGCTGCTGAAACGTCTTTTCTCATCATTTTTATTTTATTTTTTGAACTTTGACCTTTGACCTCGTGAAACGTCTTTTCTCATGATTTTTTCGGATTTTTTGAACTTTGACCTTTGACCTTCTGAAACGTCTTTTCTCATCATTTTCGGATTTTTTTATTTTGGACCTCTCCACCTCCTGAAAGTCTTTTCTCATCTTTTTTTCGGATTTTTTGAACTTTGACCTTTGACCTCCTGAAACGTCTTTTCTCCTCATTTTTTTTTACTTTTTGAACTTTGACCTTTGACCTCCTGAAACGTCTTTTCTCATCATTTTTTCGGATTTTTTGAACTTTGACCTTTGACCTCCTGAAACGTCTTTTCTCATCATTTTTTTGGATTTTTTGAACTTTGACCTTTGACCTCCTGAAACGTCTTTTCTCATCATTTTTTTGGATTTTTTGAACTTTCATTTTACGGAACTATCATTTGAATTGACTCCTGAAACGTCTTTCTCATCATTTTTCTGTCATAAGAGAAATAAGAGAATTGGCCGAGATGGGCGAGTGGGCTAAGGCGTCGATCACAAAAAAAAATTTTCAATTGAGAGTTGTGATGTCGTTTCGAATCCGAAATAAGAGAATGGGCCGAGATGGGCGAGTGGGCTAAGGCGTCGATAAAAAACAAATTTTTTCAACTGAGTCGCATCGCATCATTATTTCCTTTATTTTCTTCATTTTTCATCGCATTCAACAAGAAACATTAAAAACATTGCATTATTTAGTTTATTTTCTTCATTTTTTATCGCATTCAACAAGAAACATTAAAAAATTGCATTATTTCCTTGCATTTTCTTCATTCTTCATCGCATTTAACAAGAAACATTCAAAACATTGAATTATTTCCTTTATTTTCTTCATTTTTCAAAGCATTCGACAAGAAATGGATTTTTTGAACTTTGACCTTTGACCTCATGAAACGTCTTTTCTCATCATTTCTTCGGATTTTTTGAACTTTGACCTTTGACCTTCTGAAACGTCTGTTCTCATCATTTTTTCGGATTTTTTGATTTTGGACCTCTCCACCTCCTGAAAGTCTTTTCTCATCATTTTTTCGGATTTTTTGAACTTTGACCTTTGACCTCCTGAAACGTCTTTTCTCATCATTTTTTTTGACTTTTTGAATTTTGACCTTTGACCTTCTGAAACGTTTTTTCTCATCATTTTCTCGGATTTTTTTATTTTGGAATTCTCCACTTCCTGAAAGTCCTTTCTCATCATTTTTTTCGGATTTTTAAAACTTTAACCTTTGACCTCCTGTAACGTCTTTTTTCATCACTTTTTTTTATTTTTTGAACTTTGACCTTTGACCTCCTGAAACGTCTTTTCTCATCATTTTTTCGGATTTTTTGAACTTTGACCTTTGACCTTCTGAAACGTCTTCTCTCATCATTTTTTTCGGATTTTTTTATTTTGGACCTCTCCACCTCCTGAAAGTCCTTTCTCATCATTTTTTCGGATTTTTAGAACTTTGACCTTTGACCTCCTGAAACGTCTTTTCTCATCATTTATTTTGATTTTTTGAACTTTGACCTTTGACCTCCTGAAACGTCTTTTCTCATCATTTTTTCGGATTTTTTGAACTTTGACTTTTGCCCGTACGAAAGTTTTAGCTAGTCGGATTTGTAACCAGCAAAATTCCAACTATTGCTCAGCTAGAAAAGTTCAAGTAAGGAAATCTAGTTAAAAACCGGCTAGAAATTAGTTAAATTTTTAGCTGCGAAATTTTGAGTTAAGAAATAGCTTATAACTAGTTACGAGTTACGAGCTTGCGATAACCAGCTGTTTAATAGCTGTTTTGTTACAAATATTTAGTAAGTTGGCTTCTTTCTTTTAATTTTTACTCTAAGTCTAAGATTTTCAACTATTTTCTAGCTTTCAACTATATAGTTTTCTGATTCTCGCAAGATTTTATAGTTAGCAAGTTATTTTTAACACGGTGGGGTGTGTTAATAATGTTTGATCTTAAATAATAATCTAATATTTTTCTAATTTTTCTATCATAATTACTAAATGACAAATATTCTACAGAAAGGCTTGCAGAAAGGATAAATTATAATTAGAGATTAGATGGAGATTTTCAATGAAATAGTTAAAACCCCCCAAAAATTACTTTTGCTTTTTCTATTTTATTTTCTAAATATAATTTTGAAATTATTACGAAAAGTAATAAAAAATAAGCTTGAATTATGAATTTAGAATATTTCAATTGAATTTCTAGATTTGTAAGAATTTGAAAAAAATTTTCATAAAAAATTGCCTTTGTTATTATAAGTTTCTCATAATTTTTTATAAATATCAGTCTATGAGAAGAATTATCAACGCAACATTAATACACTCAAATATTTATATCTTGTGATATCAGAAGATGCCAGCCCAGTACAACCAGCGATCACCAGTAAGTAAGTGCAGCAAAAAAGGTAACAAGCAGTAAATGGATGGGTGACCCAACGAACAAAGGGAATTCGCTCTTAAAGTTTATTTTTCGTCAAATATTCCTTAACTAAATTTTAACAAATTTTCACTTGCTATGTGAAAAACAGTAAGATAATTTCAGCTAGTTGCTAGCTAGTAACTAGCTAGTAATAATTGGCCGTTTTAGGTGAATTTTTCTAGGTTGAATATGGACAAAAGAACCTACCTTTCAGCTAAGTTATTTTTAGCTAGTAGGTCCAACTTAACTAGCTAGCTTCTAGTTATTGACTACCCACCATTTTCGTACGGGTGACCTCCTGAAACGTCTTTTCTCATCATTTTTTATTTTTATTTTTTGAACTTTGACCTTTGACCTCGTGAAACGTCTTTTCTCATCATTTTTTCGGATTTTTTGAACTTTGAATTTTGACCTTCTGAAACATCTTTTCTCATCATTTTTTCGGATTTTTTGATTTTGGACCTCTCCACCTCCTGA
The DNA here is from genome assembly GCF_021234035.1 of Daphnia pulicaria. Taxonomy (NCBI): domain Eukaryota; kingdom Metazoa; phylum Arthropoda; class Branchiopoda; order Diplostraca; family Daphniidae; genus Daphnia; species Daphnia pulicaria. The sequence continues at coordinate 23,178,431 of NC_060913.1, forward strand.
AAGTCTTTTCTCATCATTTTTTCGGATTTTTTGAACCTTGACCTTTGACCTTCTGAAACGTCTTTTCTCATCATTTTTTCGGATTTTTTGAACTTTGACCTTTGACCCTCTGAAACATCTTTTTTCTCATCATTTTTTCGGATTTTTTTATTTTGGACCTCTCCACCTCCTGAAAGTCCTTTCTCATCATTTTTTCGGATTTTTAGAACTTTAACCTTTGACCTCCTGTAACGTCTTTTCTCATCATTTTTTTTTATTTTTTGAACTTTGACCTTTGACCTCCTGAAACGTCTTTTCTCATCATTTTTTCGGATTTTTTGAACTTTGACCTTTGACCTCCTGAAACGTCTTTTCTCATCATTTTTTTTTATTTTTTGAACTTTGACCTTTGACCTCGTGAAACGTCTTTTCTCATAATTTTTTTTTATTTTTTGAACTTTGACCTTTGAACTCCTGAAACGTCTTCTCTCATCATTTTTTTAAGATTTTTTTATTTTGGACCTCTCCACCTCCTGAAAGTCCTTTCTCATCATTTTTTCGGATTTTTAGAACTTTGACCTTTGACCTCCTGAAACGTCTTTTCTCATCATTTTTTTTTATTTTTTGAACTTTGACCTTTGACCTTCTGAAACGTCTTTTCTCATCATTTTTTCGGATTTTTTTATTTTGGACCTCTCCACCTCGTGAAACGTCTTTTCTCATCATTTTTTTTTATTTTTTGAACTTTGACCTTTGACCTCCTGAAACGTCTTTTCTCATCATTTTTTTTGACTTTTTGAACTTTGACCTTTGACCTCTTGAAACGTCTTTTCTCATCATTTTTTCGGATTTTTTGAACTTTGACCTTTGACCTCCTGAAAAGTCTTTTCTCATCATTTTTTTGGATTTTTTGAACTTTGACCTTTGACCTCCTGAAACGTCTTTTCTCATCATTTTTTTGGATTTTTTGAACTTTCATTTTACGGAACTATCATTTGAATTGACTCCTGAAACGTCTTTCTCATCATTTTTCTGTCATAAGAGAAATAAGAGAATTGGCCGAGATGGGCGAGTGGGCTAAGGCGTCGATCACAAAAAAAAATTTTCAATTGAGAGTTGTGATGTCGTTTCGAATCCGAAATAAGAGAATGGGCCGAGATGGGCGAGTGGGCTAAGGCGTCGATAAAAAACAAATTTTTTCAACTGAGTCGCATCGCATCATTATTTCCTTTATTTTCTTCATTTTTCATCGCATTCAACAAGAAACATTAAAAACATTGCATTATTTAGTTTATTTTCTTCATTTTTTATCGCATTCAACAAGAAACATTAAAAAATTGCATTATTTCCTTGCATTTTCTTCATTCTTCATCGCATTTAACAAGAAACATTCAAAACATTGAATTATTTCCTTTATTTTCTTCATTTTTCAAAGCATTCGACAAGAAATGGATTTTTTGAACTTTGACCTTTGACCTCATGAAACGTCTTTTCTCATCATTTCTTCGGATTTTTTGAACTTTGACCTTTGACCTTCTGAAACGTCTGTTCTCATCATTTTTTCGGATTTTTTGATTTTGGACCTCTCCACCTCCTGAAAGTCTTTTCTCATCATTTTTTCGGATTTTTTGAACTTTGACCTTTGACCTCCTGAAACGTCTTTTCTCATCAATTTTTTTTACTTTTTGAATTTTGACCTTTGACCTTCTGAAACGTTTTTTCTCATCATTTTCTCGGATTTTTTTATTTTGGAATTCTCCACTTCCTGAAAGTCCTTTCTCATCATTTTTTTCGGATTTTTAAAACTTTAACCTTTGACCTCCTGTAACGTCTTTTTTCATCACTTTTTTTTATTTTTTGAACTTTGACCTTTGACCTCCTGAAACGTCTTTTCTCATCATTTTTTCGGATTTTTTGAACTTTGACCTTTGACCTTCTGAAACGTCTTCTCTCATCATTTTTTTCGGATTTTTTTATTTTGGACCTCTCCACCTCCTGAAAGTCCTTTCTCATCATTTTTTCGGATTTTTAGAACTTTGACCTTTGACCTCCTGAAACGTCTTTTCTCATCATTTATTTTGATTTTTTGAACTTTGACCTTTGACCTCCTGAAACGTCTTTTCTCATCATTTTTTCGGATTTTTTGAACTTTGACTTTTGCCCGTACGAAAGTTTTAGCTAGTCGGATTTGTAACCAGCAAAATTCCAACTATTGCTCAGCTAGAAAAGTTCAAGTAAGGAAATCTAGTTAAAAACCGGCTAGAAATTAGTTAAATTTTTAGCTGCGAAATTTTGAGTTAAGAAATAGCTTATAACTAGTTACGAGTTACGAGCTTGCGATAACCAGCTGTTTAATAGCTGTTTTGTTACAAATATTTAGTAAGTTGGCTTCTTTCTTTTAATTTTTACTCTAAGTCTAAGATTTTCAACTATTTTCTAGCTTTCAACTATATAGTTTTCTGATTCTCGCAAGATTTTATAGTTAGCAAGTTATTTTTAACACGGCGGGGTGTGTTAATAATGTTTGATCTTAAATAATAATCTAATATTTTTCTAATTTTTCTATCATAATTACTAAATGACAAATATTCTACAGAAAGGCTTGCAGAAAGGATAAATTATAATTAGAGATTAGATGGAGATTTTCAATGAAATAGTTAAAACCCCCCAAAAATTACTTTTGCTTTTTCTATTTTATTTTCTAAATATAATTTTGAAATTATTACGAAAAGTAATAAAAAATAAGCTTGAATTATGAATTTAGAATATTTCAATTGAATTTCTAGATTTGTAAGAATTTGAAAAAAATTTTCATAAAAAATTGCCTTTGTTATTATAAGTTTCTCATAATTTTTTATAAATATCAGTCTATGAGAAGAATTATCAACGCAACATTAATACACTCAAATATTTATATCTTGTGATATCAGAAGATGCCAGCCCAGTACAACCAGCGATCACCAGTAAGTAAGTGCAGCAAAAAAGGTAACAAGCAGTAAATGGATGGGTGACCCAACGAACAAAGGGAATTCGCTCTTAAAGTTTATTTTTCGTCAAATATTCCTTAACTAAATTTTAACAAATTTTCACTTGCTATGTGAAAAACAGTAAGATAATTTCAGCTAGTTGCTAGCTAGTAACTAGCTAGTAATAATTGGCCGTTTTAGGTGAATTTTTCTAGGTTGAATATGGACAAAAGAACCTACCTTTCAGCTAAGTTATTTTTAGCTAGTAGGTCCAACTTAACTAGCTAGCTTCTAGTTATTGACTACCCACCATTTTCGTACGGGTGACCTCCTGAAACGTCTTTTCTCATCATTTATTTTTTTTATTTTTTGAACTTTGACCTTTGACCTCGTGAAACGTCTTTTCTCATCATTTTTTCGGATTTTTTGAACTTTGAATTTTGACCTTCTGAAACATCTTTTCTCATCATTTTTTCGGATTTTTTGATTTTGGACCTCTCCACCTCCTGAAAGTCTTTTCTCATCATTTTTTCGGATTTTTTGAACCTTGACCTTTGACCTTCTGAAACGTCTTTTCTCATCATTTTTTCGGATTTTTTGAACTTTGACTTTTGCCCGTACGAAAGTTTTAGCTAGTCGGATTTGTAACCAGCAAAATTCCAACTATTGCTCAGCTAGAAAAGTTCAAGTAAGGAAATCTAGTTAAAAACCGGCTAGAAATTAGTTAAATTTTTAGCTGCGAAATTTTGAGTTAAGAAATAGCTTATAACTAGTTACGAGTTACGAGCTTGCGATAACCAGCTGTTTAATAGCTGTTTTGTTACAAATATTTAGTAAGTTGGCTTCTTTCTTTTAATTTTTACTCTAAGTCTAAGATTTTCAACTATTTTCTAGCTTTCAACTATATAGTTTTCTGATTCTCGCAAGATTTTATAGTTAGCAAGTTATTTTTAACACGGCGGGGTGTGTTAATAATGTTTGATCTTAAATAATAATCTAATATTTTTCTAATTTTTCTATCATAATTACTAAATGACAAATATTCTACAGAAAGGCTTGCAGAAAGGATAAATTATAATTAGAGATTAGATGGAGATTTTCAATGAAATAGTTAAAACCCCCCAAAAATTACTTTTGCTTTTTCTATTTTATTTTCTAAATATAATTTTGAAATTATTACGAAAAGTAATAAAAAATAAGCTTGAATTATGAATTTAGAATATTTCAATTGAATTTCTAGATTTGTAAGAATTTGAAAAAAATTTTCATAAAAAATTGCCTTTGTTATTATAAGTTTCTCATAATTTTTTATAAATATCAGTCTATGAGAAGAATTATCAACGCAACATTAATACACTCAAATATTTATATCTTGTGATATCAGAAGATGCCAGCCCAGTACAACCAGCGATCACCAGTAAGTAAGTGCAGCAAAAAAGGTAACAAGCAGTAAATGGATGGGTGACCCAACGAACAAAGGGAATTCGCTCTTAAAGTTTATTTTTCGTCAAATATTCCTTAACTAAATTTTAACAAATTTTCACTTGCTATGTGAAAAACAGTAAGATAATTTCAGCTAGTTGCTAGCTAGTAACTAGCTAGTAATAATTGGCCGTTTTAGGTGAATTTTTCTAGGTTGAATATGGACAAAAGAACCTACCTTTCAGCTAAGTTATTTTTAGCTAGTAGGTCCAACTTAACTAGCTAGCTTCTAGTTATTGACTACCCACCATTTTCGTACGGGTGACCTCCTGAAACGTCTTTTCTCATCATTTTTTTTTTTTATTTTTTGAACTTTGACCTTTGACCTCGTGAAACGTCTTTTCTCATCATTTTTTCGGATTTTTTGAACTTTGAATTTTGACCTTCTGAAACATCTTTTCTCATCATTTTTTCGGATTTTTTGATTTTGGACCTCTCCACCTCCTGAAAGTCTTTTCTCATCATTTTTTCGGATTTTTTGAACCTTGACCTTTGACCTTCTGAAACGTCTTTTCTCATCATTTTTTCGGATTTTTTGAACTTTGACCTTTGACCTTCTGAAACATCTTTTTTCTCATCATTTTTTCGGATTTTTTTATTTTGGACCTCTCCACCTCCTGAAAGTCCTTTCTCATCATTTTTTCGGATTTTTAGAACTTTAACCTTTGACCTCCTGTAACGTCTTTTCTCATCATTTTTTTTTATTTTTTGAACTTTGACCTTTGACCTCCTGAAACGTCTTTTCTCATCATTTTTTCGGATTTTTTGAACTTTGACCTTTGACCTTCTGAAACGTCTTTTCTCATCATTTTTTTTTATTTTTTGAACTTTGACCTTTGACCTCGTGAAACGTCTTTTCTCATCATTTTTTTTTATTTTTTGAACTTTGACCTTTGAACTCCTGAAACGTCTTCTCTCATCATTTTTTTAAGATTTTTTTATTTTGGACCTCTCCACCTCCTGAAAGTCCTTTCTCATCATTTTTTCGGATTTTTAGAACTTTGACCTTTGACCTCCTGAAACGTCTTTTCTCATCATTTTTTTTTATTTTTTGAACTTTGACCTTTGACCTTCTGAAACGTCTTTTCTCATCATTTTTTCGGATTTTTTTATTTTGGACCTCTCCACCTCGTGAAACGTCTTTTCTCATCATTTTTTTTTATTTTTTGAACTTTGACCTTTGACCTCCTGAAACATCTTTTCTCATCATTTTTTTGGATTTTTTGAACTTTCATTTTACGGAACTATCATTTGAATTGACTCCTGAAACGTCTTTCTCATCATTTTTCTGTCATAAGAGAAATAAGAGAATTGGCCGAGATGGGCGAGTGGGCTAAGGCGTCGATCACAAAAAAAAATTTTCAATTGAGAGTTGTGATGTCGTTTCGAATCCGAAATAAGAGAATGGGCCGAGATGGGCGAGTGGGCTAAGGCGTCGATAAAAAACAAATTTTTTCAACTGAGTCGCATCGCATCATTATTTCCTTTATTTTCTTCATTTTTCATCGCATTCAACAAGAAACATTAAAAACATTGCATTATTTAGTTTATTTTCTTCATTTTTTATCGCATTCAACAAGAAACATTAAAAAATTGCATTATTTCCTTGCATTTTCTTCATTCTTCATCGCATTTAACAAGAAACATTCAAAACATTGAATTATTTCCTTTATTTTCTTCATTTTTCAAAGCATTCGACAAGAAATGGATTTTTTGAACTTTGACCTTTGACCTCATGAAACGTCTTTTCTCATCATTTCTTCGGATTTTTTGAACTTTGACCTTTGACCTTCTGAAACGTCTTCTCTCATCATTTTTTTCGGATTTTTTTATTTTGGACCTCTCCACCTCCTGAAAGTCCTTTCTCATCATTTTTTCGGATTTTTAGAACTTTGACCTTTGACCTCCTGAAACGTCTTTTCTCATCATTTATTTTGATTTTTTGAACTTTGACCTTTGACCTCCTGAAACGTCTTTTCTCATCATTTTTTCGGATTTTTTGAACTTTGACCTTTGACCTTCTGAAACGTCTTCTCTCATCATTTTTTTCGGATTTTTTTTATTTTGGACCTCTCCACCTCCTGAAAGTCCTTTCTCATCATTTTTTCGGATTTTTAGAACTTTGACCTTTGACCTCCTGAAACGTCTTTTCTCATCATTTATTTTGATTTTTTGAACTTTGACCTTTGACCTCCTGAAACGTCTTTTCTCATCATTTTTTCGGATTTTTTGAACTTTGACTTTTGCCCGTACGAAAGTTTTAGCTAGTCGGATTTGTAACCAGCAAAATTCCAACTATTGCTCAGCTAGAAAAGTTCAAGTAAGGAAATCTAGTTAAAAACCGGCTAGAAATTAGTTAAATTTTTAGCTGCGAAATTTTGAGTTAAGAAATAGCTTATAACTAGTTACGAGTTACGAGCTTGCGATAACCAGCTGTTTAATAGCTGTTTTGTTACAAATATTTAGTAAGTTGGCTTCTTTCTTTTAATTTTTACTCTAAGTCTAAGATTTTCAACTATTTTCTAGCTTTCAACTATATAGTTTTCTGATTCTCGCAAGATTTTATAGTTAGCAAGTTATTTTTAACACGGCGGGGTGTGTTAATAATGTTTGATCTTAAATAATAATCTAATATTTTTCTAATTTTTCTATCATAATTACTAAATGACAAATATTCTACAGAAAGGCTTGCAGAAAGGATAAATTATAATTAGAGATTAGATGGAGATTTTCAATGAAATAGTTAAAACCCCCCAAAAATTACTTTTGCTTTTTCTATTTTATTTTCTAAATATAATTTTGAAATTATTACGAAAAGTAATAAAAAATAAGCTTGAATTATGAATTTAGAATATTTCAATTGAATTTCTAGATTTGTAAGAATTTGAAAAAAATTTTCATAAAAAATTGCCTTTGTTATTATAAGTTTCTCATAATTTTTTATAAATATCAGTCTATGAGAAGAATTATCAACGCAACATTAATACACTCAAATATTTATATCTTGTGATATCAGAAGATGCCAGCCCAGTACAACCAGCGATCACCAGTAAGTAAGTGCAGCAAAAAAGGTAACAAGCAGTAAATGGATGGGTGACCCAACGAACAAAGGGAATTCGCTCTTAAAGTTTATTTTTCGTCAAATATTCCTTAACTAAATTTTAACAAATTTTCACTTGCTATGTGAAAAACAGTAAGATAATTTCAGCTAGTTGCTAGCTAGTAACTAGCTAGTAATAATTGGCCGTTTTAGGTGAATTTTTCTAGGTTGAATATGGACAAAAGAACCTACCTTTCAGCTAAGTTATTTTTAGCTAGTAGGTCCAACTTAACTAGCTAGCTTCTAGTTATTGACTACCCACCATTTTCGTACGGGTGACCTCCTGAAACGTCTTTTCTCATCATTTTTTTTTTTATTTTTTGAACTTTGACCTTTGACCTCGTGAAACGTCTTTTCTCATCATTTTTTCGGATTTTTTGAACTTTGAATTTTGACCTTCTGAAACATCTTTTCTCATCATTTTTTCGGATTTTTTGATTTTGGACCTCTCCACCTCCTGAAAGTCTTTTCTCATCATTTTTTCGGATTTTTTGAACCTTGACCTTTGACCTTCTGAAACGTCTTTTCTCATCATTTTTTCGGATTTTTTGAACTTTGACCTTTGACCTTCTGAAACATCTTTTTTCTCATCATTTTTTCGGATTTTTTTATTTTGGACCTCTCCACCTCCTGAAAGTCCTTTCTCATCATTTTTTCGGATTTTTAGAACTTTAACCTTTGACCTCCTGTAACGTCTTTTCTCATCATTTTTTTTTATTTTTTGAACTTTGACCTTTGACCTCCTGAAACGTCTTTTCTCATCATTTTTTCGGATTTTTTGAACTTTGACCTTTGACCTCCTGAAACGTCTTTTCTCATCATTTTTTTTTATTTTTTGAACTTTGACCTTTGACCTCGTGAAACGTCTTTTCTCATAATTTTTTTTTATTTTTTTGAACTTTTACCTTTGAACTCCTGAAACGTCTTCTCTCATCATTTTTTCGGATTTTTAGAACTTTGACCTTTGACCTCCTGAAACGTCTTTTCTCATCATTTTTTTTTATTTTTTGAACTTTGACCTTTGACCTTCTGAAACGTCTTTTCTCATCATTTTTTCGGATTTTTTTATTTTGGACCTCTCCACCTCGTGAAACGTCTTTTCTCATCATTTTTTTTTATTTTTTGAACTTTGACCTTTGACCTCCTGAAACGTCTTTTCTCATCATTTTTTTTGACTTTTTGAACTTTGACCTTTGACCTCTTGAAACGTCTTTTCTCATCATTTTTTCGGATTTTTTGAACTTTGACCTTTGACCTCCTGAAACGTCTTTTCTCATCATTTTTTTGGATTTTTTGAACTTTGACCTTTGACCTCCTGAAACGTCTTTTCTCATCATTTTTTTGGATTTTTTGAACTTTCATTTTACGGAACTATCATTTGAATTGACTCCTGAAACGTCTTTCTCATCATTTTTCTGTCATAAGAGAAATAAGAGAATTGGCCGAGATGGGCGAGTGGGCTAAGGCGTCGATCACAAAAAAAAATTTTCAATTGAGAGTTGTGATGTCTTTTCGAATCCGAAATAAGAGAATGGGCCGAGATGGGCGAGTGGGCTAAGGCGTCGATAAAAAACAAATTTTTTCAACTGAGTCGCATCGCATCATTATTTCCTTTATTTTCTTCATTTTTCATCGCATTCAACAAGAAACATTAAAAACATTGCATTATTTAGTTTATTTTCTTCATTTTTTATCGCATTCAACAAGAAACATTAAAAAATTGCATTATTTCCTTGCATTTTCTTCATTCTTCATCGCATTTAACAAGAAACATTCAAAACATTGAATTATTTCCTTTATTTTCTTCATTTTTCAAAGCATTCGACAAGAAATGGATTTTTTGAACTTTGACCTTTGACCTCATGAAACGTCTTTTCTCATCATTTCTTCGGATTTTTTGAACTTTGACCTTTGACCTCCTGAAACGTCTTTTCTCATCATTTTTTCGGATTTTTTGAACTTTGACTTTTGCCCGTACGAAAGTTTTAGCTAGTCGGATTTGTAACCAGCAAAATTCCAACTATTGCTCAGCTAGAAAAGTTCAAGTAAGGAAATCTAGTTAAAAACCGGCTAGAAATTAGTTAAATTTTTAGCTGCGAAATTTTGAGTTAAGAAATAGCTTATAACTAGTTACGAGTTACGAGCTTGCGATAACCAGCTGTTTAATAGCTGTTTTGTTACAAATATTTAGTAAGTTGGCTTCTTTCTTTTAATTTTTACTCTAAGTCTAAGATTTTCAACTATTTTCTAGCTTTCAACTATATAGTTTTCTGATTCTCGCAAGATTTTATAGTTAGCAAGTTATTTTTAACACGGCGGGGTGTGTTAATAATGTTTGATCTTAAATAATAATCTAATATTTTTCTAATTTTTCTATCATAATTACTAAATGACAAATATTCTACAGAAAGGCTTGCAGAAAGGATAAATTATAATTAGAGATTAGATGGAGATTTTCAATGAAATAGTTAAAACCCCCCAAAAATTACTTTTGCTTTTTCTATTTTATTTTCTAAATATAATTTTGAAATTATTACGAAAAGTAATAAAAAATAAGCTTGAATTATGAATTTAGAATATTTCAATTGAATTTCTAGATTTGTAAGAATTTGAAAAAAATTTTCATAAAAAATTGCCTTTGTTATTATAAGTTTCTCATAATTTTTTATAAATATCAGTCTATGAGAAGAATTATCAACGCAACATTAATACACTCAAATATTTATATCTTGTGATATCAGAAGATGCCAGCCCAGTACAACCAGCGATCACCAGTAAGTAAGTGCAGCAAAAAAGGTAACAAGCAGTAAATGGATGGGTGACCCAACGAACAAAGGGAATTCGCTCTTAAAGTTTATTTTTCGTCAAATATTCCTTAACTAAATTTTAACAAATTTTCACTTGCTATGTGAAAAACAGTAAGATAATTTCAGCTAGTTGCTAGCTAGTAACTAGCTAGTAATAATTGGCCGTTTTAGGTGAATTTTTCTAGGTTGAATATGGACAAAAGAACCTACCTTTCAGCTAAGTTATTTTTAGCTAGTAGGTCCAACTTAACTAGCTAGCTTCTAGTTATTGACTACCCACCATTTTCGTACGGGTGACCTCCTGAAACGTCTTTTCTCATCATTTTTTTTTTTTATTTTTTGAACTTTGACCTTTGACCTCGTGAAACGTCTTTTCTCATCATTTTTTCGGATTTTTTGAACTTTGAATTTTGACCTTCTGAAACATCTTTTCTCATCATTTTTTCGGATTTTTTGATTTTGGACCTCTCCACCTCCTGAAAGTCTTTTCTCATCATTTTTTCGGATTTTTTGAACCTTGACCTTTGACCTTCTGAAACGTCTTTTCTCATCATTTTTTCGGATTTTTTGAACTTTGACCTTTGACCTTCTGAAACATCTTTTTTCTCATCATTTTTTCGGATTTTTTTATTTTGGACCTCTCCACCTCCTGAAAGTCCTTTCTCATCATTTTTTCGGATTTTTAGAACTTTAACCTTTGACCTCCTGTAACGTCTTTTCTCATCATTTTTTTTTATTTTTTGAACTTTGACCTTTGACCTCCTGAAACGTCTTTTCTCATCATTTTTTCGGATTTTTTGAACTTTGACCTTTGACCTTCTGAAACGTCTTTTCTCATCATTTTTTTTTATTTTTTGAACTTTGACCTTTGACCTCGTGAAACGTCTTTTCTCATCATTTTTTTTTATTTTTTGAACTTTGACCTTTGAACTCCTGAAACGTCTTCTCTCATCATTTTTTTAAGATTTTTTTATTTTGGACCTCTCCACCTCCTGAAAGTCCTTTCTCATCATTTTTTCGGATTTTTAGAACTTTGACCTTTGACCTCCTGAAACGTCTTTTCTCATCATTTTTTTTTATTTTTTGAACTTTGACCTTTGACCTTCTGAAACGTCTTTTCTCATCATTTTTTCGGATTTTTTTATTTTGGACCTCTCCACCTCGTGAAACGTCTTTTCTCATCATTTTTTTTTATTTTTTGAACTTTGACCTTTGACCTCCTGAAACATCTTTTCTCATCATTTTTTTGGATTTTTTGAACTTTCATTTTACGGAACTATCATTTGAATTGACTCCTGAAACGTCTTTCTCATCATTTTTCTGTCATAAGAGAAATAAGAGAATTGGCCGAGATGGGCGAGTGGGCTAAGGCGTCGATCACAAAAAAAAATTTTCAATTGAGAGTTGTGATGTCGTTTCGAATCCGAAATAAGAGAATGGGCCGAGATGGGCGAGTGGGCTAAGGCGTCGATAAAAAACAAATTTTTTCAACTGAGTCGCATCGCATCATTATTTCCTTTATTTTCTTCATTTTTCATCGCATTCAACAAGAAACATTAAAAACATTGCATTATTTAGTTTATTTTCTTCATTTTTTATCGCATTCAACAAGAAACATTAAAAAATTGCATTATTTCCTTGCATTTTCTTCATTCTTCATCGCATTTAACAAGAAACATTCAAAACATTGAATTATTTCCTTTATTTTCTTCATTTTTCAAAGCATTCGACAAGAAATGGATTTTTTGAACTTTGACCTTTGACCTCATGAAACGTCTTTTCTCATCATTTCTTCGGATTTTTTGAACTTTGACCTTTGACCTTCTGAAACGTCTTCTCTCATCATTTTTTTCGGATTTTTTTATTTTGGACCTCTCCACCTCCTGAAAGTCCTTTCTCATCATTTTTTCGGATTTTTAGAACTTTGACCTTTGACCTCCTGAAACGTCTTTTCTCATCATTTATTTTGATTTTTTGAACTTTGACCTTTGACCTCCTGAAACGTCTTTTCTCATCATTTTTTCGGATTTTTTGAACTTTGACCTTTGACCTTCTGAAACGTCTTCTCTCATCATTTTTTTCGGATTTTTTTTATTTTGGACCTCTCCACCTCCTGAAAGTCCTTTCTCATCATTTTTTCGGATTTTTAGAACTTTGACCTTTGACCTCCTGAAACGTCTTTTCTCATCATTTATTTTGATTTTTTGAACTTTGACCTTTGACCTCCTGAAACGTCTTTTCTCATCATTTTTTCGGATTTTTTGAACTTTGACTTTTGCCCGTACGAAAGTTTTAGCTAGTCGGATTTGTAACCAGCAAAATTCCAACTATTGCTCAGCTAGAAAAGTTCAAGTAAGGAAATCTAGTTAAAAACCGGCTAGAAATTAGTTAAATTTTTAGCTGCGAAATTTTGAGTTAAGAAATAGCTTATAACTAGTTACGAGTTACGAGCTTGCGATAACCAGCTGTTTAATAGCTGTTTTGTTACAAATATTTAGTAAGTTGGCTTCTTTCTTTTAATTTTTACTCTAAGTCTAAGATTTTCAACTATTTTCTAGCTTTCAACTATATAGTTTTCTGATTCTCGCAAGATTTTATAGTTAGCAAGTTATTTTTAACACGGCGGGGTGTGTTAATAATGTTTGATCTTAAATAATAATCTAATATTTTTCTAATTTTTCTATCATAATTACTAAATGACAAATATTCTACAGAAAGGCTTGCAGAAAGGATAAATTATAATTAGAGATTAGATGGAGATTTTCAATGAAATAGTTAAAACCCCCCAAAAATTACTTTTGCTTTTTCTATTTTATTTTCTAAATATAATTTTGAAATTATTACGAAAAGTAATAAAAAATAAGCTTGAATTATGAATTTAGAATATTTCAATTGAATTTCTAGATTTGTAAGAATTTGAAAAAAATTTTCATAAAAAATTGCCTTTGTTATTATAAGTTTCTCATAATTTTTTATAAATATCAGTCTATGAGAAGAATTATCAACGCAACATTAATACACTCAAATATTTATATCTTGTGATATCAGAAGATGCCAGCCCAGTACAACCAGCGATCACCAGTAAGTAAGTGCAGCAAAAAAGGTAACAAGCAGTAAATGGATGGGTGACCCAACGAACAAAGGGAATTCGCTCTTAAAGTTTATTTTTCGTCAAATATTCCTTAACTAAATTTTAACAAATTTTCACTTGCTATGTGAAAAACAGTAAGATAATTTCAGCTAGTTGCTAGCTAGTAACTAGCTAGTAATAATTGGCCGTTTTAGGTGAATTTTTCTAGGTTGAATATGGACAAAAGAACCTACCTTTCAGCTAAGTTATTTTTAGCTAGTAGGTCCAACTTAACTAGCTAGCTTCTAGTTATTGACTACCCACCATTTTCGTACGGGTGACCTCCTGAAACGTCTTTTCTCATCATTTTTTTTTTTATTTTTTGAACTTTGACCTTTGACCTCGTGAAACGTCTTTTCTCATCATTTTTTCGGATTTTTTGAACTTTGAATTTTGACCTTCTGAAACATCTTTTCTCATCATTTTTTCGGATTTTTTGATTTTGGACCTCTCCACCTCCTGAAAGTCTTTTCTCATCATTTTTTCGGATTTTTTGAACCTTGACCTTTGACCTTCTGAAACGTCTTTTCTCATCATTTTTTCGGATTTTTTGAACTTTGACCTTTGACCTTCTGAAACATCTTTTTTCTCATCATTTTTTCGGATTTTTTTATTTTGGACCTCTCCACCTCCTGAAAGTCCTTTCTCATCATTTTTTCGGATTTTTAGAACTTTAACCTTTGACCTCCTGTAACGTCTTTTCTCATCATTTTTTTTTATTTTTTGAACTTTGACCTTTGACCTCCTGAAACGTCTTTTCTCATCATTTTTTCGGATTTTTTGAACTTTGACCTTTGACCTCCTGAAACGTCTTTTCTCATCATTTTTTTTTATTTTTTGAACTTTGACCTTTGACCTCGTGAAACGTCTTTTCTCATAATTTTTTTTTATTTTTTTGAACTTTTACCTTTGAACTCCTGAAACGTCTTCTCTCATCATTTTTTCGGATTTTTAGAACTTTGACCTTTGACCTCCTGAAACGTCTTTTCTCATCATTTTTTTTTATTTTTTGAACTTTGACCTTTGACCTTCTGAAACGTCTTTTCTCATCATTTTTTCGGATTTTTTTATTTTGGACCTCTCCACCTCGTGAAACGTCTTTTCTCATCATTTTTTTTTATTTTTTGAACTTTGACCTTTGACCTCCTGAAACGTCTTTTCTCATCATTTTTTTTGACTTTTTGAACTTTGACCTTTGACCTCTTGAAACGTCTTTTCTCATCATTTTTTCGGATTTTTTGAACTTTGACCTTTGACCTCCTGAAACGTCTTTTCTCATCATTTTTTTGGATTTTTTGAACTTTGACCTTTGACCTCCTGAAACGTCTTTTCTCATCATTTTTTTGGATTTTTTGAACTTTCATTTTACGGAACTATCATTTGAATTGACTCCTGAAACGTCTTTCTCATCATTTTTCTGTCATAAGAGAAATAAGAGAATTGGCCGAGATGGGCGAGTGGGCTAAGGCGTCGATCACAAAAAAAAATTTTCAATTGAGAGTTGTGATGTCTTTTCGAATCCGAAATAAGAGAATGGGCCGAGATGGGCGAGTGGGCTAAGGCGTCGATAAAAAACAAATTTTTTCAACTGAGTCGCATCGCATCATTATTTCCTTTATTTTCTTCATTTTTCATCGCATTCAACAAGAAACATTAAAAACATTGCATTATTTAGTTTATTTTCTTCATTTTTTATCGCATTCAACAAGAAACATTAAAAAATTGCATTATTTCCTTGCATTTTCTTCATTCTTCATCGCATTTAACAAGAAACATTCAAAACATTGAATTATTTCCTTTATTTTCTTCATTTTTCAAAGCATTCGACAAGAAATGGATTTTTTGAACTTTGACCTTTGACCTCATGAAACGTCTTTTCTCATCATTTCTTCGGATTTTTTGAACTTTGACCTTTGACCTCCTGAAACGTCTTTTCTCATCATTTTTTCGGATTTTTTGAACTTTGACTTTTGCCCGTACGAAAGTTTTAGCTAGTCGGATTTGTAACCAGCAAAATTCCAACTATTGCTCAGCTAGAAAAGTTCAAGTAAGGAAATCTAGTTAAAAACCGGCTAGAAATTAGTTAAATTTTTAGCTGCGAAATTTTGAGTTAAGAAATAGCTTATAACTAGTTACGAGTTACGAGCTTGCGATAACCAGCTGTTTAATAGCTGTTTTGTTACAAATATTTAGTAAGTTGGCTTCTTTCTTTTAATTTTTACTCTAAGTCTAAGATTTTCAACTATTTTCTAGCTTTCAACTATATAGTTTTCTGATTCTCGCAAGATTTTATAGTTAGCAAGTTATTTTTAACACGGCGGGGTGTGTTAATAATGTTTGATCTTAAATAATAATCTAATATTTTTCTAATTTTTCTATCATAATTACTAAATGACAAATATTCTACAGAAAGGCTTGCAGAAAGGATAAATTATAATTAGAGATTAGATGGAGATTTTCAATGAAATAGTTAAAACCCCCCAAAAATTACTTTTGCTTTTTCTATTTTATTTTCTAAATATAATTTTGAAATTATTACGAAAAGTAATAAAAAATAAGCTTGAATTATGAATTTAGAATATTTCAATTGAATTTCTAGATTTGTAAGAATTTGAAAAAAATTTTCATAAAAAATTGCCTTTGTTATTATAAGTTTCTCATAATTTTTTATAAATATCAGTCTATGAGAAGAATTATCAACGCAACATTAATACACTCAAATATTTATATCTTGTGATATCAGAAGATGCCAGCCCAGTACAACCAGCGATCACCAGTAAGTAAGTGCAGCAAAAAAGGTAACAAGCAGTAAATGGATGGGTGACCCAACGAACAAAGGGAATTCGCTCTTAAAGTTTATTTTTCGTCAAATATTCCTTAACTAAATTTTAACAAATTTTCACTTGCTATGTGAAAAACAGTAAGATAATTTCAGCTAGTTGCTAGCTAGTAACTAGCTAGTAATAATTGGCCGTTTTAGGTGAATTTTTCTAGGTTGAATATGGACAAAAGAACCTACCTTTCAGCTAAGTTATTTTTAGCTAGTAGGTCCAACTTAACTAGCTAGCTTCTAGTTATTGACTACCCACCATTTTCGTACGGGTGACCTCCTGAAACGTCTTTTCTCATCATTTTTTTTTTTATTTTTTGAACTTTGACCTTTGACCTCGTGAAACGTCTTTTCTCATCATTTTTTCGGATTTTTTGAACTTTGAATTTTGACCTTCTGAAACATCTTTTCTCATCATTTTTTCGGATTTTTTGATTTTGGACCTCTCCACCTCCTGAAAGTCTTTTCTCATCATTTTTTCGGATTTTTTGAACCTTGACCTTTGACCTTCTGAAACGTCTTTTCTCATCATTTTTTCGGATTTTTTGAACTTTGACCTTTGACCTTCTGAAACATCTTTTTTCTCATCATTTTTTCGGATTTTTTTATTTTGGACCTCTCCACCTCCTGAAAGTCCTTTCTCATCATTTTTTCGGATTTTTAGAACTTTAACCTTTGACCTCCTGTAACGTCTTTTCTCATCATTTTTTTTTATTTTTTGAACTTTGACCTTTGACCTCCTGAAACGTCTTTTCTCATCATTTTTTCGGATTTTTTGAACTTTGACCTTTGACCTCCTGAAACGTCTTTTCTCATCATTTTTTTTTATTTTTTGAACTTTGACCTTTGACCTCGTGAAACGTCTTTTCTCATCATTTTTTTTTATTTTTTTGAACTTTTACCTTTGAACTCCTGAAACGTCTTCTCTCATCATTTTTTCGGATTTTTAGAACTTTGACCTTTGACCTCCTGAAACGTCTTTTCTCATCATTTTTTTTTATTTTTTGAACTTTGACCTTTGACCTTCTGAAACGTCTTTTCTCATCATTTTTTCGGATTTTTTTATTTTGGACCTCTCCACCTCGTGAAACGTCTTTTCTCATCATTTTTTTTTATTTTTTGAACTTTGACCTTTGACCTCCTGAAACGTCTTTTCTCATCATTTTTTTTGACTTTTTGAACTTTGACCTTTGACCTCTTGAAACGTCTTTTCTCATCATTTTTTCGGATTTTTTGAACTTTGACCTTTGACCTCCTGAAACGTCTTTTCTCATCATTTTTTTGGATTTTTTGAACTTTGACCTTTGACCTCCTGAAACGTCTTTTCTCATCATTTTTTTGGATTTTTTGAACTTTCATTTTACGGAACTATCATTTGAATTGACTCCTGAAACGTCTTTCTCATCATTTTTCTGTCATAAGAGAAATAAGAGAATTGGCCGAGATGGGCGAGTGGGCTAAGGCGTCGATCACAAAAAAAAATTTTCAATTGAGAGTTGTGATGTCTTTTCGAATCCGAAATAAGAGAATGGGCCGAGATGGGCGAGTGGGCTAAGGCGTCGATAAAAAACAAATTTTTTCAACTGAGTCGCATCGCATCATTATTTCCTTTATTTTCTTCATTTTTCATCGCATTCAACAAGAAACATTAAAAACATTGCATTATTTAGTTTATTTTCTTCATTTTTTATCGCATTCAACAAGAAACATTAAAAAATTGCATTATTTCCTTGCATTTTCTTCATTCTTCATCGCATTTAACAAGAAACATTCAAAACATTGAATTATTTCCTTTATTTTCTTCATTTTTCAAAGCATTCGACAAGAAATGGATTTTTTGAACTTTGACCTTTGACCTCATGAAACGTCTTTTCTCATCATTTCTTCGGATTTTTTGAACTTTGACCTTTGACCTTCTGAAACGTCTGTTCTCATCATTTTTTCGGATTTTTTTATTTTGGACCTCTCCACCTCCTGAAAGTCTTTTCTCATCATTTTTTTTTTATTTTTTGAACTTTGACCTTTGACCTCGTGAAACGTCTTTTCTCATCATTTTTTCGGATTTTTTGAACTTTGAATTTTGACCTTCTGAAACATCTTTTCTCATCATTTTTTCGGATTTTTTGAACTTTGACCTTTGACCTTCTGAAACATCTTTTTTCTCATCATTTTTTCGGATTTTTTGATTTTGGACCTCTCCACCTCCTGAAAGTCTTTTCTCATCATTTTTTCGGATTTTTTGAACTTTGACCTTTGACCTCCTGAAACGTCTTTTCTCATCATTATTTTTTACTTTTTGAACTTTGACCTTTGACCTTCTGAAACGTCTTTTCTCATCATTTTGTCGGATTTTTTTATTTTGGACCTCTCCACCTCCTGAAAGTCCTTTCTCATCATTTTTTCGGATTTTTAGAACTTTGACCTTTGACCTTCTGAAACGTCTTTTCTCATCATTTTTTCGGATTTTTTGATTTTGGACCTCTCCACCTCCTGAAAGTCTTTTCTCATCATTTTTTCGGATTTTTTGAACTTTGACCTCCTGAAACGTCTTTTCTCATCATTTTTTTTTATTTTTTGAACTTTGACCTTTGACCTCCTGAAACGTCTTTTCTCATCATTTTTTTTTACTTTTTGAACTTTGACCTTTGACCTTCTGAAACGTCTTTTCTCATCATTTTGTCGGATTTTTTTATTTTGGACCTCTCCACCTCCTGAAAGTCCTTTCTCATCATTTTTTCGGATTTTTTGAACTTTGACCTTTGACCTTCTGAAACGTCTTCTCTCATCATTTTTTTCGGATTTTTTTATTTTGGACCTCTCCACCTCCTGAAAGTCCTTTCTCATC
Organism: Daphnia pulicaria; assembly: GCF_021234035.1. NCBI lineage: Eukaryota > Metazoa > Arthropoda > Branchiopoda > Diplostraca > Daphniidae > Daphnia > Daphnia pulicaria. The sequence goes on from NC_060913.1 coordinate 23,197,570, forward strand.
ATTTTTTCGGATTTTTAGAACTTTGACCTTTGACCTCTTGAAACGTCTTTTCTCATCATTTTTTTTTATTTTTTGAACTTTGACCTTTGACCTTCTGAAACGTCTTTTCTCATCATTTTTTCGGATTTTTTTATTTTGGACCTCTACACCTCCTGAAAGTTTTTTCTCATCATTTTTTTTGGATTTTTTGAACCTTTACCTTTGACCTTCTGAAACGACTTTTCTCATCATTTTTTCGGATTTTTTGAACTTTGACCTTTGACCTCCTGAAACGTCTTTTCTCATCATTTTTTTTTATTTTTTGAACTTTGACCTTTGAACTCCTGAAACGTCTTCTCTCATCATTTTTTTAAGATTTTTTTATTTTGGACCTCTCCACCTCCTGAAAGTCCTTTCTCATCATTTTTCGGATTTTTAGAACTTTGACCTTTGACCTCCTGAAACGTCTTTTCTTATCATTTTTTTTTATTTTTTGAACTTTGACCTTTGACCTTCTGAAACGTCTTTTCTCATCATTTTTTCGGATTTTTTTATTTTGGACCTCTCCACCTCGTGAAACGTCTTTTCTCATCATTTTTTTTTATTTTTTGAACTTTGACCTTTGACCTCCTGAAACGTCTTTTCTCATCATTTTTTTTGACTTTTTGAACTTTGACCTTTGACCTCTTGAAACGTCTTTTCTCATCATTTTTTCGGATTTTTTGAACTTTGACCTTTGACCTCGTGAAACGTCTTTTCTCATCATTTTTTTTGATTTTTTGAACTTTGACCTTTGACCTCCTGAAACGTCTTTTCTCATCATTTTTTCGGATTTTTTGAACTTTGACCTTTGACCTCCTAAAACGTCTTTTCTCATCATTTTTCCGTCATAAGAGAAATAAGAGAATGGGCCGAGATGGGCGAGTGGGCTAAGGCAACGATAAAAAAAAATTTCAACTGAGAGTTGAATTGTCGTTTCGAATCCGAAATAAGAGAATGGGCCGAGAAAGGCGAGTGGGCGGATAAAAAAAAAAAAAATTCAATAGAGAGTTGTGATGTCGTTTTGAATCCGAAATAAGAGAATGGGCCGAGATGGGCGAGTGGGCTAAGGCGTCGATAAAAAAACAAAATTTTTCAACTGAGTCGCATCGCATCATTATTTCCTTTATTTTCTTCATTTTTTATCGCATTCAACAAGAAACATTAAAAACATTGCATTATTTAGTTTATTTTCTTCATTTTTCATCGCATTCAACAAGAAACATAAAAAAATCGCATTATTTTCTTTATTTTCTTCATTTTTCATCGCATTCAACAAGAAACATTAAAAAATTGCATTATTTTCTTTATTTTCGTCATTTTTCATCGCATTCAACAAGAAACATTAAAAAAATTGCATTATTTTCTTTATTTTCTTCATTTTTCATCGCATTCAACAAGAAACATTCAGAACGCTAGTGCACGCCAGAGCACGCCAATTCACACTAGAGCACGCAAGTGCACGCCAGAGCACGTCAATGCACGCCAGAGCACGCCAGAGCACGCCACTGCACGCCAGAGCACGGTAGAGCACAGCAGAGAACAGCGCAGCACTTGAAGTTGCTATAATATTTTTTTCACTTGTTAAAACCATTTTTTAATTACAGGATGTGTAAATCAATGTCCAATACACCATTTCAAGTCTATCGAATCAATAAATTTATAGAGCAAATCATGAACAAAAAGTTTTAGAAAAACGCACATCACAGCACTTGAATTTTTAAAAATTATTCAAGTCTTTGAGTTCTATTGTCGGGTAGCGGATTTCTATTGTCAAGCACTTGAGTTCTGCATAGCAAAGCACGCCAGAGCACGCCAGTGCATGCCAGAGCACGCCAGTGCACGCCAGAGCACGCCAGTGCACGCCAGAGCACGCCAGTGCACGCCAGAGCACGCCAGTGCACGCCAGAGCACGCCAGTGCACGCCAGAGCACGCCAGTGCACGCCAGAGCACGCCAGTGCACGCCAGAGCACGCCAGTGCACGCCAGAGCACGCCAGTGCACGCAAGTGCACTCCAGTGCACGCCAGAGCACGTCAATGCACGCCAGAGCACGCCAGAGTACGTCAATGCACGCCAGAGCACGACAGAGCACCCCAGAGCACGCCAGTGCACGACAGAGCACGCCAGTGCACGCCAGAGCATGCCAGTGCACGCCAGAGCTTGCCAGTGCACGCCAGAGCTTGCCAGTGCACGCCAGAGCACGTCAATTCACACCAGAGCACGCAAGTGCACGCCAGAGCACCCCAATTCACACCAGAGCACACCAAATGATGAGAAAAGACGTTTCAGAAGGTCAAAGGTCAAAGTTCAAAAAATCCGAAAAAATGATGAGTAAAGACGTTTCAGGAGGTCAAAGGTCAAATTTCAAAAAATCCGAAAAAATGATGAGAAAAGACTTTTCAGAAGATCAAAGGTCAAAGTTCAAAAAATCCGAAAAAATGATGAAAAAAGACTTTCAGGAGGTGGAGAGGTCCAAAATAAAAAAATCCGAAAAAATGATGAGAAAAGACGTTTCAGAAGGTCAAAGGTCAAAGTTCCAAAAATCCGAAAAAAATGATGAGAAAAGACGTTTCAGAAGGTCAAAGGTCAAAGTTCAAAAAATCCGAAAAAATGATGAGAAAAGACGTTTCAGGAGGTCAAAGGTCAAAAACTCAAAAAAATAATGAGAAAAGACGTTTCAGGAGGTCAAAGGTCAAAGTTCAAAAAATAAAAAAAAATGATGAGAAAAGACGTTTCAGAAGGTCAAAGGTCAAAAAATCAAAAAAAATGATGAGAAAAGACGTTTCAGGTGGTCAAAGGTCAAAGTTCAAAAAATAAAAAAAATGATGAGAAAAGACGTTTCAGGAGGTCAAATATCAAAAAATCCGAAAAAATGATGAGAAAAGACTTTCAGGAGGTGGAGAGGTCCAAAATCAAAAAATCCGAAAAAATGATGAGAAAAGACGTTTCAGAAGGTCAAATATCAAAAAATAAAAAAAAAATGATGAGAAAAGACGTTTCAGGAGGTCAAAGGTCAAAAAATAAAAATAAAATGATGAGAAAAGACGTTTCAGGTGGTCAAAGGTCAAAGTTCAAAAAATAAAAAAAAATTATAAGAAAAGACGTTTCAGGAGGTCAAATATCAAAAAATCCGAAAAAATGATGAGAAAAGACTTTCAGGAGGTGGAGAGGTCCAAAATGAAAAAATCCGAAAAAATGATGAGAAAAGACGTTTCAGAAGGTCAAAGGTCAAAGTTCAAAAAATAAAAAAAAAATTATGAGAAAAGACGTTTCAGGAGGTCAAAGGTCAAAGTTCAAAAAATCCATTTCTTGTTGAATGCTTTGAAAAATGAAGAAAATAAAGGAAATAATGCATTTTTTGAATGTTTCTTGTTAAATGCGATGAAAAATGAAGAAAATGCAAGGAAATAATGATGCGATGCGACTCAGTTGAAAAATTTTGTTTTTTATCGACGCCTTAGCCCACTCGCCCATCTCGGCCCATTCTCTTATTTCGGATTCGAAACGACATCACAACTCTCTATTGAAAATTTTTTTTTGTGATCGACGCCTTAGCCCACTCGCCCATCTCGGCCAATTCTCTTATTTCTCTTATGACGGAAAAATGATGAGAAAAGACGTTTCAGGAGGTTTTAGAGGTCAAAATTCAAAAAATTCCGAAAAAAATGATGAGAAAAGACGTTTCAGAAGGTCAAAGGTCAAAAAATAAAAAAAAAAATGATGAGAAAAGACGTTTCAGGAGGTCAAAGGTCAAAAAATAAAAAAAAATGATGAGAAAAGACGTTTCAGGAGGTCAAATATCAAAAAATCCGAAAAAATGATGAGAAAAGACTTTCAGGAGGTGGAGAGGTCCAAAATCAAAAAATCCGAAAAAATGATGAGAAAAGACGTTTCACGAGGTCAAAGGTCAAAATTCAAAAAATCAAAAAAAAATGATGAGAAAAGACGTTTCAGAAGGTCAAAGGTCAAAGTTTAAAAAATCCGAAAAAATGATGAGAAAAGACGTTTCAGGAGGTTGAGAGGTCAAAATTCAGAAAACCCGAAAAAATGATGAGAAAAGACGTTTCAGGAGGTCAAAGGTCAAAGTTCAAAAAATAAAAATAAATGATGAGAAAAGACGTTTCAGAAGGTCAAAGGTCAAAGTTCAATAAAATAAAAAATAAAATAAAAAAATCCGAAAAAATGATGAGAAAAGACGTTTCAGAAGGTCAAAGGTCAAAAAATCCGAAAAAATGATGAGAAAAGACGTTTCAGAAGGTCAAAGGTCAAAGTTCAAAAAATAAAAAAAAAATGATGAGAAAAGACGTTTCAGGTGGTCAAAGGTCAAAGTTCAAAAAATAAAAAAAAAATGATGAGAAAAGTCGTTTCAGGAGGTCAAATATCAAAAAATCCGAAAAAATGATGAGAAAAGACTTTCAGGAGGTGGAGAGGTCCAAAATCCAAAAATCCGAAAAAATGATGAGAAAAGACGTTTCAGAAGGTCAAAGGTCAAAGTTCAAAAAATAAAAAAAAATGATGACAAAAGACGTTTCAGGAGGTCAAATATCAAAAAATCCGAAAAAATGATGAGAAAAGACTTTCAGGAGGTGGAGAGGTCCAAAATCAAAAAATCCGAAAAAATGATGAGAAAAGACGTTTCAGAAGGTCAAAGGTCAAAGTTCAAAAAATAAAAAATATGATGAGAAAAGATCTCACGAGGTCAAAGATCAAAGTTCAAAAAATCAAAAAAAATGATGAGAACAGACGTTTCAGGAGGTCAAAGGTCAAGGTTCAAAAAATCCGAAAAAATGATGACAAAAGACGTTTCACGAGGTCAAAGGTCAAAGTTCAAAAAATCCATTTCTTGTTGAATGCTTTGAAAAATGAGGAAAATAAAGGAAATAATGCAATGTTTTGAATGTTTCTTGTTGAATGCGATGAAAAATGAAGAAAATGCAAGGAAATAATGCAATTTTTTTATGTTTCTTGTTGAATGCGATAAAAAATGAAGAAAATAAACTAAATAATGCAATGTTTTTAATGTTTCTTGTTGAATGCGATGAAAAATGAAGAAAATAAAGGAAATAATGATGCGATGCGACTCAGTTGAAAAATTTTGTTTTTTATCGACGCCTTAGCCCACTCGCCCATCTCGGCCCATTCTCTTATTTCGGATTCAAAACGACATCACAACTCTCTATTGAATTTTTATTTTTTTATCCACGCCTTAGCCCACTCGCCTATCTCGGCCCATTCTCTTCTTTCGGATTCGAAACGACAATTCAACTCTCAGTTGAAAATTTTTTTTTATCGACGCCTTAGCCCACTCGCCCATCTCGGCCCATTCTCTTGTTTCGGATTCAAAACGCCATCGCAACTCTCAGTTGAAATTTTTTTTTGATCGACGCCATAGCCAACTCGTCCATCTCGGCCCATTCTCTTATTTCTCTTATGACGGAAAAATGATGAGAAAAGACGTTTCAGGAGGTTGAGAGGTCAAAGTTCAAAAAATAAAAATAAATGATGAGAAAAGACGTTTCAGAAGGTCAAAGGTCAAAGTTCAATAAAATAAAAAATAAAATAAAAAAATCCGAAAAAATGATGAGAAAAGACGTTTCAGAAGGTCAAAGGTCAAAGTTCAAAAAATCCGAAAAAATGATGAGAAAAGACTTTCAGGAGGTGGAGAGGTCCAAAATCAAAAAATCCGAAAAAATGATGAGAAAAGACGTTTCAGAAGGTCAAATATCAAAAAATAAAAAAAAAATGATGAGAAAAGACGTTTCAGGAGGTCAAAGGTCAAAAAATAAAAATAAAATGATGAGAAAAGACGTTTCAGGAGGTTGAAAGGTCAAAATTCAGAAAACCCGAAAAAATGATGAGAAAAGACGTTTCAGGAGGTCAAAGGTCAAAGTTCAAAAAATAAAAATAAATGATGAGAAAAGACGTTTCAGAAGGTCAAAGGTCAAAGTTCAATAAAATAAAAAATAAAATAAAAAAATCCGAAAAAATGATGAGAAAAGACGTTTCAGAAGGTCAAAGGTCAAAGTTAAAAAAATCCGAAAAAATGATGAAAAAAGACTTTCAGGAGGTCAAAGGTCAAAGTTCAAAAAATCCGAAAAAATGATGAGAAAAGACGTTTCAGGAGGTCAAATATCAAAAAATCCGAAAAAATGATGAGAAAAGACTTTCAGGAGGTGGAGAGGTCCAAAATCAAAAAATCCGAAAAAATGTTGAGAAAAGACGTTTCACGAGGTCAAAGGTCAAAGTTCAAAAAATCAAAAAAAAATGATGAGAAAAGACGTTTCAGAAGGTCAAAGGTCAAAGTTCAAAAAATCCGAAAAAATGATGAGAAAAGACGTTTCAGGAGGTTGAGAGGTCAAAATTCAGAAAACCCGAAAAAATGATGAGAAAAGACGTTTCAGGAGGTCAAAGGTCAAAGTTCAAAAAATAAAAATAAATGATGAGAAAAGACGTTTCAGAAGGTCAAAGGTCAAAGTTCAATAAAATAAAAAATAAAATCAAAAAATCCGAAAAAATGATGAGAAAAGACGTTTCAGAAGGTCAAAGGTCAAAAAATAAAAAAAAAATGATGAGAAAAGACGTTTCAGGTGGTCAAAGGTCAAAGTTCAAAAAATAAAAAAAAAAATGATGAGAAAAGTCGTTTCAGGAGGTCAAATATCAAAAAATCCGAAAAAATGATGAGAAAAGACTTTCAGGAGATGGAGAGGTCCAAAATCCAAAAATCCGAAAAAATGATGAGAAAAGACGTTTCAGAAGGTCAAAGGTCAAAGTTCAAAAAATCCGAAAAAATGATGAGAAAAGACTTTCAGGAGGTGGAGAGGTCCAAAATCAAAAAATCCGAAAAAATGATGAGAAAAGACGTTTCAGAAGGTCAAATATCAAAAAATAAAAAAAAAATGATGAGAAAAGACGTTTCAGGAGGTCAAATATCAAAAAATCCGAAAAAATGATGAGAAAAGACTTTCAGGAGGTGGAGAGGTCCAAAATCAAAAAATCCGAAAAAATGATGAGAAAAGACGTTTCAGAAGGTCAAATATCAAAAAATAAAAAAAAAATGATGAGAAAAGACGTTTCAGGAGGTCAAAGGTCAAAAAATAAAAATAAAATGATGAGAAAAGACGTTTCAGGAGGTTGAAAGGTCAAAATTCAGAAAACCCGAAAAAATGATGAGAAAAGACGTTTCAGGAGGTCAAAGGTCAAAGTTCAAAAAATAAAAATAAATGATGAGAAAAGACGTTTCAGAAGGTCAAAGGTCAAAGTTCAATAAAATAAAAAATAAAATAAAAAAATCCGAAAAAATGATGAGAAAAGACGTTTCAGAAGGTCAAAGGTCAAAGTTAAAAAAATCCGAAAAAAATGATGAAAAAAGACTTTCAGGAGGTGGAGAGGTCCAAAATCAAAAAATCCGAAAAAATGATGAGAAAAGACGTTTCAGAAGGTCAAAGGTCAAAAAATCCGAAAAAATGATGAGAAAAGACGTTTCAGAAGGTCAAAGGTCAAAGTTCAAAAAATAAAAAAAAAAATGATGAGAAAAGACGTTTCAGGTGGTCAAGGGTCAAAGTTCAAAAAATAAAATAAAAAATGATGAGAAAAGTCGTTTCAGGAGGTCAAATATCAAAAAATCCGAAAAAATGATGAGAAAAGACTTTCAGGAGGTCAAAGGTCAAAGTTCAAAAAATCCGAAAAAATGATGAGAAAAGACTTTCAGGAGGTGGAGAGGTCCAAAATCAAAAAATCCGAAAAAATGATGAGAAAAGACGTTTCAGAAGGTCAAATATCAAAAAATAAAAAAAAATGATGAGAAAAGACGTTTCAGGAGGTCAAATATCAAAAAATCCGAAAAAATGATGAGAAAAGACTTTCAGGAGGTGGAGAGGTCCAAAATCAAAAAATCCGAAAAAATGATGAGAAAAGACATTTCACGAGGTCAAAGGTCAAAGTTCAAAAAATCAAAAAAAAATGATGAGAAAAGACGTTTCAGAAGGTCAAAGGTCAAAGTTCAATAAAATAAAAAATAAAATAAAAAAATCCGAAAAAATGATGAGAAAAGACGTTTCAGAAGGTCAAAGTTCAAAGTTCAAAAAATCCGAAAAAATGATGAGAAAAGACGTTTCAGAAGGTCAAATATCAAAAAATAAAAATAAAATGATGAGAAAAGACGTTTCAGGAGGTCAAAGGTCAAAAAATAAAAATAAAATGATGAGAAAAGACGTTTCAGGTGGTCAAAGGTCAAAGTTCAAAAAATCAAAAAAAAATGATGAGAAAAGACGTTTCAGAAGGTCAAAGGTCAAAGTTCAAAAAATCCGAAAAAATGATGAGAAAAGACGTTTCACGAGGTCAAAGGTCAAAATTCAAAAAATCAAAAAAAAATGATGAGAAAAGACGTTTCAGAAGGTCAAAGGTCAAAGTTCAAAAAATCCGAAAAAATGATGAGAAAAGACGTTTCAGGAGGTTGAGAGGTCAAAATTCAGAAAACCCGAAAAAATGATGAGAAAAGACGTTTCAGGAGGTCAAAGGTCAAAGTTCAAAAAATAAAAATAAATGATGAGAAAAGACGTTTCAGAAGGTCAAAGGTCAAAGTTCAATAAAATAAAAAATAAAATAAAAAAATCCGAAAAAATGATGAGAAAAGACGTTTCAGAAGGTCAAAGGTCAAAGTTCAAAAAATCCGAAAAAATGATGAGAAAAGACTTTCAGGAGGTGGAGAGGTCCAAAATCAAAAAATCCGAAAAAATGATGAGAAAAGACGTTTCAGGAGGTCAAAGGTCAAAGTTCAAAAAATCCGAAAAAATGATGAGAAAAGACGTTTCAGGAGGTTGAGAGGTCAAAATTCAGAAAACCCGAAAAAATGATGAGAAAAGACGTTTCAGGAGGTCAAAGGTCAAAGTTCAAAAAATAAAAATAAATGATGAGAAAAGACGTTTCAGAAGGTCAAAGGTCAAAGTTCAATAAAATAAAAAATAAAATAAAAAAATCCGAAAAAAATGATGAGAAAAGACGTTTCAGAAGGTCAAATATCAAAAAATAAAAAAAAATGATGAGAAAAGACGTTTCAGGAGGTCAAATATCAAAAAATCCGAAAAAATGATGAGAAAAGACTTTCAGGAGGTGGAGAGGTCCAAAATCAAAAAATCCGAAAAAATGTTGAGAAAAGACGTTTCACGAGGTCAAAGGTCAAAGTTCAAAAAATCAAAAAAAAATGATGAGAAAAGACGTTTCAGAAGGTCAAAGGTCAAAGTTCAAAAAATCCGAAAAAATGATAAGAAAAAGACGTTTCAGGAGGTTGAGAGGTCAAAATTCAGAAAACCCGAAAAAATGATGAGAAAAAGACGTTTCAGGAGGTCAAAGGTCAAAGTTCAAAAAATAAAAATAAATGATGAGAAAAGACGTTTCAGAAGGTCAAAGGTCAAAGTTCAATAAAATAAAAAATAAAATCAAAAAATCCGAAAAAATGATGAGAAAAGACGTTTCAGGTGGTCAAAGGTCAAAGTTCAAAAAATAAAAAAAAAAATGATGAGAAAAGACTTTCAGGAGGTGGAGAGGTCCAAAATCCAAAAATCCGAAAAAATGATGAGAAAAGACGTTTCAGAAGGTCAAAGGTCAAAGTTCAAAAAATCCGAAAAAATGATGAGAAAAGACTTTCAGGAGGTGGAGAGGTGCAAAATCAAAAAATCCGAAAAAATGATGAGAAAAGACGTTTCAGAAGGTCAAATATCAAAAAATAAAAAAAATAATGATGAGAAAAGACGTTTCAGGAGGTCAAATATCAAAAAATCCGAAAAAATGATGAGAAAAGACTTTCAGGAGGTGGAGAGGTCCAAAATCAAAAAATCCGAAAAAATGATGAGAAAAGACATTTCACGAGGTCAAAGGTCAAAGTTCAAAAAATCAAAAAAAAATGATGAGAAAAGACGTTTCAGAAGGTCAAAGGTCAAAGTTCAAAAAATCCGAAAAAATGATGAGAAAAGACGTTTCAGGAGGTTGAGAGGTCAAAATTCAGAAAACCCGAAAAAATGATGAGAAAAGACGTTTCAGGAGGTCAAAGGTCAAAGTTCAAAAAATAAAAATAAATGATGAGAAAAGACGTTTCAGAAGGTCAAAGGTCAAAGTTCAATAAAATAAAAAATAAAATAAAAAAATCCGAAAAAATGATGAGAAAAGACGTTTCAGAAGGTCAAAGGTCAAAGTTCAAAAAATCCGAAAAAATGATGAGAAAAGACGTTTCAGAAGGTCAAATATCAAAAAATAAAAAATAAATGATGAGAAAAGACGTTTCAGGAGGTCAAAGGTCAAAAAATAAAAATAAAATGATGAGAAAAGACGTTTCAGGTGGTCAAAGGTCAAAGTTCAAAAAATAAAAAAAAATTATGAGAAAAGACGTTTCAGGAGGTCAAATATCAAAAAATCCGAAAAAATGATGAGAAAAGACGTTTCACGAGGTCAAAGGTCAAAATTCAAAAAATCAAAAAAAAATGATGAGAAAAGACGTTTCAGAAGGTTAAAGGTCAAAGTTCAAAAAATCCGAAAAAAATGATGAGAAAAGACGTTTCAGGAGGTTGAGAGGTCAAAATTCAGAAAACCCGAAAAAATGATGAGAAAAAGACGTTTCAGGAGGTCAAAGGTCAAAGTTCAAAAAATAAAAATAAATGATGAGAAAAGACGTTTCAGAAGGTCAAAGGTCAAAGTTCAATAAAATAAAAAATAAAATAAAAAAAATCCGAAAAAATGATGAGAAAAGACGTTTCAGAAGGTCAAAGGTCAAAGTTCAAAAAATAAAAAAAAAATGATGAGAAAAGACGTTTCAGGAGGTCAAAGGTCAAAGTTCAAAAAATCCATTTCTTGTTGAATGCTTTGAAAAATGAAGAAAATAAAGGAAATAATGCAATTTTTTGAATGTTTCTTGTTGAATGCGATGAAAAATGAAGAAAATGCAAGGAAATAATGCAATTTTTTTTATGTTTCTTGTTGAATGCGATAAAAAATGAAGAAAATAAACTAAATAATGCAATGTTTTTAATGTTTCTTGTTGAATGCGGTGAAAAATGAAGAAAATAAAGGAAATAATGATGCGATGCGACTCAGTTGAAAAATTTTGTTTTTTATCGACGCCTTAGCCCACTCGCCCATCTCGGCCCATTCTCTTATTTCGGATTCAAAACGACATCACAACTCTCAATTGAATTTTTATTTTTTTATCCACGCCTTAGCCCACTCGCCTATCTCGGCCCATTCTCTTCTTTCGGATTCGAAACGACAATTCAACTCTCAGTTGAAAATTTTTTTTTATCGACGCCTTAGCCCACTCGCCCATCTCGGCCCATTCTCTTGTTTCGGATTCAAAACGCCATCGCAACTCTCAGTTGAAATTTTTTTTTGATCGACGCCATAGCCAACTCGCCCATCTCGGCCCATTCTCTTATTTCTCTTATGACGGAAAAATGATGAGAAAAGACGTTTCAGGAGGTTGAGAGGTCAAAGTTCAAAAAATAAAAAAAAATGATGAGAAAAGACGTTTCAGAAGGTCAAAGGTCAAAGTTCAAAAAATCCGAAAAAATGATGAGAAAAGACTTTCAGGAGGTGGAGAGGTCCAAAATCAAAAAATCCGAAAAAATGATGAACGTCTTTTCTCATCATTTTTCCGTCATAAGAGAAATAAGAGAATTGGCCGAGATGGGCGAGTGGGCTAAGGCGTCGATCACAAAAAAAAATTTTCAATAGAGAGTTGTGATGTCGTTTCGAATCCGAAATAAGAGAATGGGCCGAGATGGGCGAGTGGGCTAAGGCGTCGATAAAAAACAAAATTTTTCAACTGAGTCGCATCGCATCATTTTTTGCGATGATGACGATGACGATGATTTCCTTGCATTTTCTTCATTTTTCATCGCATTTAACAAGAAACATTCAAAAAATTGCATTATTTCCTTTATTTTCTTCATTTTTCAAAGCATTCAACAAGAAATGGATTTTTTGAACTTTGACCTTTGACTTCCTGAAACGTCTTTTCTCATCATTTTTTTTTATTTTTTGAACTTTGACCTTTGACCTTCTGAAACGTCTTTTCTCATCATTTTTTCGGATTTTTTCATTTTGGACCTCTCCACCTCCTGAAAGTCTTTTCTCATCATTTTTTCGGATTTTTTGATATTTGACCTCCTGAAACGTCTTTTCTCATCATTTTTTTTGATTTTTTGGCCTTTGACCTTCTGAAACGTCTTTTCTCATCATTTTTTCGGATTTTTTGAATTTTGACCTCTCAACCTCCTGAAACGTCTTTTCTCATCATTTTTCCGTCATAAGAGAAATAAGAGAATTGGCCGAGATGGGCGAGTGGGCTAAGGCGTCGATCACAAAAAAAAAATTTCAATAGAGAGTTGTGATGTCGTTTCGAATCCGAAATAAGAGAATGGGCCGAGATGGGCGAGTGGGCTAAGGCGTCGATAAAAAACAAAATTTTTCAACTGAGTCGCATCGCATCATTATTTCCTTGCATTTTCTTCATTTTTCATCGCATTTAACAAGAAACATTCAAAAAATTGCATTATTTCCTTTATTTTCTTCATTTTTCAAAGCATTCAACAAGAAATGGATTTTTTGAACTTTGACCTTTGACCTTCTGAAACATCTTTTCTCATCATTTTTTTTTGATTTTTTGAACTTTGACCTTTGACCTCGTGAAACGTCTTTTCTCATCATTTTTTCGGATTTTTTGATTTTGGACCTCTCCACCTCCTGAAAGTCTTTTCTCATCAATTTTTCGGATTTTTTGAACTTTGACCTTTGACCTTCTGAAACGTCTTTTCTCATCATTTTTTCGGATTTTTTTATTTTGGACCTCTCCATCTCCTGAAAGTCTTTTCTCATCATTTTTTCGGATTTTTTTAACTTTGACCTTTGACCTTCTGAAACGTCTTTTCTCATCATTTTTTTTTATTTTTTGAACTTTGACCTTTGACCTTCTGAAACGTCTTTTCTCATCATTTTTTTTGATTTTTTGACCTTTGACCTCCTGAAACGTCTTTTCTCATCATTTTTTTTTGATTTTTTGACCTTTGACCTTCTGAAACGTCTTTTCTCATCATTTTTTCGGATTTTTGATTTTGGACCTCTCCACCTCCTGAAAGTCTTTTCTCATCATTTTTTCGGATTTTTTGATATTTGACCTCCTGAAACGTCTTTTCTCATAATTTTTTTTTATTTTTTGAACTTTGACCTTTGACCTTCTGAAACGTCTTTTCTCATCATTTTTTTTGATTTTTTGACCTTTGACCTCCTGAAACGTCTTTTCTCATCATTTTTTTTTGATTTTTTGACCTTTGACCTTCTGAAACGTCTTTTCTCATCATTTTTTCGGATTTTTTGAATTTTGACCTCTCAACATCCTAAAACGTCTTTTCTCATCATTTTTCCGTCATAAGAGAAATAAGAGAATTGGCCGAGATGGGCGAGTGGGCTAAGGCGTCGATCACAAAAAAAAATTTTCAATAGAGAGTTGTGATGTCGTTTCGAATCCGAAATAAGAGAATGGGCCGAGATGGGCGAGTGGGCTAAGGCGTCGATAAAAAACAAAATTTTTCAACTGAGTCGCATCGCATCATTTTTTGCGATGATGACGATGACGATGATTTCCTTGCATTTTCTTCATTTTTCATCGCATTTAACAAGAAACATTCAAAAAATTGCATTATTTCCTTTATTTTCTTCATTTTTCAAAGCATTCAACAAGAAATGGATTTTTTGAACTTTGACCTTTGACCTCCTGAAACGTCTTTTCTCATCATTTTTTTTTATTTTTTGAACTTTGACCTTTGACCTTCTGAAACGTCTTTTCTCATCATTTTTTCGGATTTTTTCATTTTGGACCTCTCCACCTCCTGAAAGTCTTTTCTCATCATTTTTTCGGATTTTTTGATATTTGACCTCCTGAAACGTCTTTTCTCATAATTTTTTTTTATTTTTTGAACTTTGACCTTTGACCACCTGAAACGTCTTTTCTCATCATTTTTTTTGATTTTTTGACCTTTGACCTTCTGAAACGTCTTTTCTCATCATTCTTTCGGATTTTTTGATTTTGGACCTCTCCACCTCCTGAAAGTCTTTTCTCATCATTTTTTCGGATTTTTTGAACTTTGACCTTTGACCTCCTGAAACGTCTTTTCTCATCATTTTTCCGTCATAAGAGAAATAAGAGAATGGGCCGAGATGGGCGAGTTGGCTATGGCGTCGATCAAAAAAAAATTTCAACTGAGAGTTGCGATGGCGTTTTGAATCCGAATGGGCCGAGATGGGCGAGTGGGCTAAGGCGTCGATAAAAAAACAAAAATTCAATAGAGAGTTGTGATGTCGTTTTGAATCCGAAATAAGAGAATGGGCCGAGATGGGCGAGTGGGCTAAGGCGTCGATAAAAAACAAAATTTTTCAACTGAGTCGCATCGCATCATTATTTCCTTTATTTTCTTCATTTTTCATCGCATTCAACAAGAAACATTAAAAACATTGCATTATTTAGTTTATTTTCTTCATTTTTTATCGCATTCAACAAGAAACATTAAAAAATTGCATTATTTCCTTGCATTTTCTTCATTTTTCATCGCATTCAACAAGAAACATTCAAAACATTGCATTATTTCCTTTATTTTCTTCATTTTTCAAAGCATTCAACAAGAAATGGATTTTTTGAACTTTGACCTTTGACCTTCTGAAACGTCTTTTCTCATCATTTTTTCGGATTTTTTTATTTTATTTTTTATTTTTTGAACTTTGACCTTTGACCTCCTGAAACGTCTTTTCTCATCATTTTTTCAGGTTTTCTGAATTTTGACCTCTCAACCTCCTGAAACGTCTTTTCTCATCATTTTTTCGGATTTTTTGAACTTTGACCTTTGACCTTCTGAAACGTCTTTTCTCATCATTTTTTTTTGATTTTTTGAATTTTGACCTTTGACCTCGTGAAACGTCTTTTCTCATCATTTTTTCGGATTTTTTGATTTTGGACCTCTCCACCTCCTGAAAGTCTTTTCTCATGATTTTTTCGGATTTTTTGATATTTGACCTCCTGAAACGTCTTTTCTCATCATTGTTTTTTATTTTTTGATATTTGACCTTCTGAAACGTCTTTTCTCATCATTTTTTCGGATTTTTTGATTTTGGACCTCTCCACCTCCTGAAAGTCTTTTCTCATCAATTTTTCGGATTTTTTGAACTTTGACCTTTGACCTTCTGAAACGTCTTTTCTCATCATTTTTTCGGATTTTTTGAATTTTGACCTCTCAACCTCCTGAAACGTCTTTTCTCATCATTTTTCCGTCATAAGAGAAATAAGAGAATTGGCCGAGATGGGCGAGTGGGCTAAGGCGTCGATCACAAAAAAAAATTTTCAATAGAGAGTTGTGATGTCGTTTCGAATCCGAAATAAGAGAATGGGCCGAGATGGGCGAGTGGGCTAAGGCGTCGATAAAAAACAAAATTTTTCAACTGAGTCGCATCGCATCATTATTTCCTTGCATTTTCTTCATTTTTCATCACATTTAACAAGAAACATTCAAAAAATTGCATTATTTCCTTTATTTTCTTCATTTTTCAAAGCATTCAACAAGAAATGGATTTTTTGAACTTTGACCTTTGACCTCCTGAAACGTCTTTTCTCATCATTTTTTTTGATTTTTTGAACTTTGACCTTTGACCTTCTGAAACGTCTTTTCTCATCATTTTTTCGGATTTTTTCATTTTGGACCTCTCCACCTCCTGAAAGTCTTTTCTCATCATTTTTTCGGATTTTTTGATATTTGACCTCCTGAAACGTCTTTTCTCATAATTTTTTTTTATTTTTTGAACTTTGACCTTTGACCACCTGAAACGTCTTTTCTCATCATTTTTTTTTTGATTTTTTGACCTTTGACCTTCTGATACGTCTTTTCTCATCATTCTTTCGGATTTTTTTATTTTGGACCTCTCCACCTCCTGAAAGTCTTTTCTCATCATTTTTTCGGATTTTTTGAACTTTGACCTTTGACCTCCTGAAACGTCTTTTCTCATCATTTTTCCGTCATAAGAGAAATAAGAGAATTGGCCGAGATGGGCGAGTTGGCTATGGCGTCGATCAAAAAAAAATTTCAACTGAGAGTTGCGATGGCGTTTTGAATCCGAAATAAGAGAATGGGCCGAGATGGGCGAGTGGGCTAAGGCGTCGATAAAAAAACAAAAATTCAATAGAGAGTTGTGATGTCGTTTTGAATCCGAAATAAGAGAATGTGCCGAGATGGGTGAGTGGGCTAAGGCGTCGATAAAAAACAAAATTTTTCAACTGAGTCGCATCGCATCATTATTTCCTTTATTTTCTTCATTTTTCATCGCATTCAACAAGAAACATTAAAAACATTGCATTATTTAGTTTATTTTCTTCATTTTTTATCGCATTCAACAAGAAACATTAAAAAATTGCATTATTTCCTTGCATTTTCTTCATTTTTTATCGCATTCAACAAGAAACATTCAAAACATTGCATTATTTCCTTTATTTTCTTCATTTTTCAAAGCATTCAACAAGAAATGGATTTTTTGAACTTTGACCTTTGACCTCCTGAAACGTCTTTTCTCATAATTTTTTTTTATTTTTTGAACTTTGACCTTTGACCACCTGAAACGTCTTTTCTCATCATTTTTTTTGATTTTTTGACCTTTGACCTCTTGAAACGTCTTTTCTCATCATTTTTTTTGATTTTTTGACCTTTGACCTTCTGAAACGTCTTTTCTCATCATTTTTTCGGATTTTTTGATTTTTGACCTCTCCACCTCCTGAAAGTCTTTTCTCATCATTTTTTCGGATTTTATGATATTTGACCTCCTGAAACGTCTTTTATCATAATTTTTTTTTTATTTTTTGATATTTGACCTTCTGAAACGTATTTTCTCATCATTTTTTCGGATTTTTTTATTTTGGACCTCTCCACCTCCTGAAAGTCTTTTCTCATCATTTTTTCGAATTTTTTTATTTTGGACCTCTCCACCTCCTGAAAGTCTTTTCTCATCATTTTTTCGGATTTTTTGATATTTTACCTCCTGAAACGTCTTTTCTCATAATTTTTTTTTATTTTTTGAACTTTGACCTTTGACCACCTGAAACGTCTTTTCTCATCATTTTTTTTGATTTTTTGACCTTTGACCTCCTGAAACGTCTTTTCTCATCATTTTTTTTGATTTTTTGACCTTTGATCTTCTGAAACGTCTTTTCTCATCATGTTTTCGGATTTTTTGATTTTGGACCTCTCCACCTCCTGAAAGTCTTTTCTTATCATTTTTTCGGGTTTTTTGATATTTGACCTCCTGAAACGTCTTTTCTCATCATTTTTTTTGTATTTTTTGAACTTTGACCTTTGACCTTCAGAAACTTCTTTTCTCATCATTTTTTTTTGATTTTTTAAATTTTGACCTTTGACCTCGTGAAACGTCTTTTCTCATCATTTTTTCGGATTTTTTGATTTTGGACCTCTCCACCTCCTGAAAGTCTTTTCTCATCATTTTTTCGGATTTTTTGATATTTGACCTCCTGAAACGTATTTTCTCATCATTTTTTTTTATTTTTTGATATTTGACCTTCTGAAACGTCTTTTCTCATCATTTTTTCGGATTTTTTGATTTTGGACCTCTCCACCTCCTGAAAGTCTTTTCTCATCAATTTTTCGGATTTTTTGAACTTTGACCTTTGACCTTCTGAAACGTCTTTTCTCATCATTTTTTCGGATTTTTTGACCTTTGACCTTCTGAAACGTCTTTTCTCATCATTTTTTCGGATTTTTTGAATTTTGACCTCTCAATCTCCTGAAACGTCTTTTCTCATCATTTTTCCGTCATAAGAGAAATAAGAGAATTGGCCGAGATGGGCGAGTGGGCTAAGGCGTCGATCACAAAAAAAAATTTTCAATAGAGAGTTGTGATGTCGTTTCGAATCCGAAATAAGAGAATGGGCCGAGATGGGAGAGTGGGCTAAGGCGTCGATAAAAAACACAATTTTTCAACTGAGTCGCATCGCATCATTATTTCCTTGCATTTTCTTCATTTTTCATCGCATTTAACAAGAAACATTCAAAAAATTGCATTATTTCCTTTATTTTCTTCATTTTTCAAAGCATTCAACAAGAAACGGATTTTTTGAACTTTGACCTTTGACCTCCTGAAACGTCTTTTCTCATAATTTTTTCGGGTTTTCTGAATTTTGACCTCTCAACCTCCTGAAACGTCTTTTCTCATCATTTTTTCGGATTTTTTGAACTTTGACCTTTGACCTTCTGAAACGTCTTTTCTCATCATTTTTTTTTGATTTTTTGAACTTTGACCTTTGACCTCGTGAAACGTCTTTTCTCATCATTTTTTCGGATTTTTTGATTTTGGACCTCTCCACCTCCTGAAAGTCTTTTCTCATCAATTTTTCGGATTTTTTGAACTTTGACCTTTGACCTTCTGAAACGTCTTTTCTCATCATTTTTTCGGATTTTTTGATATTTTACCTCCTGAAACGTCTTTTCTCATAATTTTTTTTTATTTTTTTGAACTTTGACCTTTGACCACCTGAAACGTCTTTTCTCATCATTTTTTTTGATTTTTTGACCTTTGACCTTTGACCTTCTGAAACGTCTTTTCTCATCATTTTTTCGGATTTTTTCATTTTGGACCTCTCCACCTCCTGAAAGTCTTTTCTCATCATTTTTTCGGATTTTTTGATATTTGACCTCCTGAAACGTCTTTTCTCATCATTTTTTTTGATTTTTTGGCCTTTGACCTTCTGAAACGTCTTTTCTCATCATTTTTTCGGATTTTTTGAATTTTGACCTCTCAACCTCCTGAAACGTCTTTTCTCATCATTTTTCCGTCATAAGAGAAATAAGAGAATTGGCCGAGATGGGCGAGTGGGCTAAGGCGTCGATCACAAAAAAAAAATTTCAATAGAGAGTTGTGATGTCGTTTCGAATCCGAAATAAGAGAATGGGCCGAGATGGGCGAGTGGGCTAAGGCGTCGATAAAAAACAAAATTTTTCAACTGAGTCGCATCGCATCATTATTTCCTTGCATTTTCTTCATTTTTCATCGCATTTAACAAGAAACATTCAAAAAATTGCATTATTTCCTTTATTTTCTTCATTTTTCAAAGCATTCAACAAGAAATGGATTTTTTGAACTTTGACCTTTGACCTCCTGAAACGTCTTTTCTCATAATTTTTTCGGGTTTTCTGAATTTTGACCTCTCAACCTCCTGAAACGTCTTTTCTCATCATTTTTTCGGATTTTTTGAACTTTGACCTTTGACCTTCTGAAACATCTTTTCTCATCATTTTTTTTTGATTTTTTGAACTTTGACCTTTGACCTCGTGAAACGTCTTTTCTCATCATTTTTTCGGATTTTTTGATTTTGGACCTCTCCACCTCCTGAAAGTCTTTTCTCATCAATTTTTCGGATTTTTTGAACTTTGACCTTTGACCTTCTGAAACGTCTTTTCTCATCATTTTTTCGGATTTTTTTATTTTGGACCTCTCCATCTCCTGAAAGTCTTTTCTCATCATTTTTTCGGATTTTTTTAACTTTGACCTTTGACCTTCTGAAACGTCTTTTCTCATCATTTTTTTTTATTTTTTGAACTTTGACCTTTGACCTTCTGAAACGTCTTTTCTCATCATTTTTTTTTATTTTTTGACCTTTGACCTCCTGAAACGTCTTTTCTCATCATTTTTTTTTTGATTTTTTGACCTTTGACCTTCTGAAACGTCTTTTCTCATCATTTTTTCGGATTTTTGATTTTGGACCTCTCCACCTCCTGAAAGTCTTTTCTCATCATTTTTTCGGATTTTTTGACCTTTGACCTTCTGAAACGTCTTTTCTCATCATTTTTTCGGATTTTTTGAATTTTGACCTCTCAATCTCCTGAAACGTCTTTTCTCATCATTTTTCCGTCATAAGAGAAATAAGAGAATTGGCCGAGATGGGCGAGTGGGCTAAGGCGTCGATCACAAAAAAAAATTTTCAATAGAGAGTTGTGATGTCGTTTCGAATCCGAAATAAGAGAATGGGCCGAGATGGGCGAGTGGGCTAAGGCGTCGATAAAAAACACAATTTTTCAACTGAGTCGCATCGCATCATTATTTCCTTGCATTTTCTTCATTTTTCATCGCATTTAACAAGAAACATTCAAAAAATTGCATTATTTCCTTTATTTTCTTCATTTTTCAAAGCATTCAACAAGAAACGGATTTTTTGAACTTTGACCTTTGACCTCCTGAAACGTCTTTTCTCATAATTTTTTCGGGTTTTCTGAATTTTGACCTCTCAACCTCCTGAAACGTCTTTTCTCATCATTTTTTCGGATTTTTTGAACTTTGACCTTTGACCTTCTGAAACGTCTTTTCTCATCATTTTTTTTTGATTTTTTGAACTTTGACCTTTGACCTCGTGAAACGTCTTTTCTCATCATTTTTTCGGATTTTTTGATTTTGGACCTCTCCACCTCCTGAAAGTCTTTTCTCATCAATTTTTCGGATTTTTTGAACTTTGACCTTTGACCTTCTGAAACGTCTTTTCTCATCATTTTTTCGGATTTTTTGATATTTTACCTCCTGAAACGTCTTTTCTCATAATTTTTTTTTATTTTTTTGAACTTTGACCTTTGACCACCTGAAACGTCTTTTCTCATCATTTTTTTTGATTTTTTGACCTTTGACCTTTGACCTTCTGAAACGTCTTTTCTCATCATTTTTTCGGATTTTTTCATTTTGGACCTCTCCACCTCCTGAAAGTCTTTTCTCATCATTTTTCGGATTTTTTGATATTTGACCTCCTGAAACGTCTTTTCTCATCATTTTTTTTGATTTTTTGGCCTTTGACCTTCTGAAACGTCTTTTCTCATCATTTTTTCGGATTTTTTGAATTTTGACCTCTCAACCTCCTGAAACGTCTTTTCTCATCATTTTTCCGTCATAAGAGAAATAAGAGAATTGGCCGAGATGGGCGAGTGGGCTAAGGCGTCGATCACAAAAAAAAAATTTCAATAGAGAGTTGTGATGTCGTTTCGAATCCGAAATAAGAGAATGGGCCGAGATGGGCGAGTGGGCTAAGGCGTCGATAAAAAACAAAATTTTTCAACTGAGTCGCATCGCATCATTATTTCCTTGCATTTTCTTCATTTTTCATCGCATTTAACAAGAAACATTCAAAAAATTGCATTATTTCCTTTATTTTCTTCATTTTTCAAAGCATTCAACAAGAAATGGATTTTTTGAACTTTGACCTTTGACCTCCTGAAACGTCTTTTCTCATAATTTTTTCGGGTTTTCTGAATTTTGACCTCTCAACCTCCTGAAACGTCTTTTCTCATCATTTTTTCGGATTTTTTGAACTTTGACCTTTGACCTTCTGAAACATCTTTTCTCATCATTTTTTTTTGATTTTTTGAACTTTGACCTTTGACCTCGTGAAACGTCTTTTCTCATCATTTTTTCGGATTTTTTGATTTTGGACCTCTCCACCTCCTGAAAGTCTTTTCTCATCAATTTTTCGGATTTTTTGAACTTTGACCTTTGACCTTCTGAAACGTCTTTTCTCATCATTTTTTCGGATTTTTTTATTTTGGACCTCTCCATCTCCTGAAAGTCTTTTCTCATCATTTTTTCGGATTTTTTTAACTTTGACCTTTGACCTTCTGAAACGTCTTTTCTCATCATTTTTTTTTATTTTTTGAACTTTGACCTTTGACCTTCTGAAACGTCTTTTCTCATCATTTTTTTTTATTTTTTGACCTTTGACCTCCTGAAACGTCTTTTCTCATCATTTTTTTTTTGATTTTTTGACCTTTGACCTTCTGAAACGTCTTTTCTCATCATTTTTTCGGATTTTTGATTTTGGACCTCTCCACCTCCTGAAAGTCTTTTCTCATCATTTTTTCGGATTTTTTGATATTTGACCTCCTGAAACGTCTTTTCTCATCATTGTTTTTTATTTTTTGATATTTGACCTTCTGAAACGTCTTTTCTCATCATTTTTTCGGATTTTTTGATTTTGGACCTCTCCACCTCCTGAAAGTCTTTTCTCATCAATTTTTCGGATTTTTTGAACTTTGACCTTTGACCTTCTGAAACGTCTTTTCTCATCATTTTTTCGGATTTTTTGAATTTTGACCTCTCAACCTCCTGAAACGTCTTTTCTCATCATTTTTCCGTCATAAGAGAAATAAGAGAATTGGCCGAGATGGGCGAGTGGGCTAAGGCGTCGATCACAAAAAAAAATTTTCAATAGAGAGTTGTGATGTCGTTTCGAATCCGAAATAAGAGAATGGGCCGAGATGGGCGAGTGGGCTAAGGCGTCGATAAAAAACAAAATTTTTCAACTGAGTCGCATCGCATCATTATTTCCTTGCATTTTCTTCATTTTTCATCACATTTAACAAGAAACATTCAAAAAATTGCATTATTTCCTTTATTTTCTTCATTTTTCAAAGCATTCAACAAGAAATGGATTTTTTGAACTTTGACCTTTGACCTCCTGAAACGTCTTTTCTCATCATTTTTTTTGATTTTTTGAACTTTGACCTTTGACCTTCTGAAACGTCTTTTCTCATCATTTTTTCGGATTTTTTCATTTTGGACCTCTCCACCTCCTGAAAGTCTTTTCTCATCATTTTTTCGGATTTTTTGATATTTGACCTCCTGAAACGTCTTTTCTCATAATTTTTTTTTATTTTTTGAACTTTGACCTTTGACCACCTGAAACGTCTTTTCTCATCATTTTTTTTTTGATTTTTTGACCTTTGACCTTCTGATACGTCTTTTCTCATCATTCTTTCGGATTTTTTTATTTTGGACCTCTCCACCTCCTGAAAGTCTTTTCTCATCATTTTTTCGGATTTTTTGAACTTTGACCTTTGACCTCCTGAAACGTCTTTTCTCATCATTTTTCCGTCATAAGAGAAATAAGAGAATTGGCCGAGATGGGCGAGTTGGCTATGGCGTCGATCAAAAAAAAATTTCAACTGAGAGTTGCGATGGCGTTTTGAATCCGAAATAAGAGAATGGGCCGAGATGGGCGAGTGGGCTAAGGCGTCGATAAAAAAACAAAAATTCAATAGAGAGTTGTGATGTCGTTTTGAATCCGAAATAAGAGAATGTGCCGAGATGGGTGAGTGGGCTAAGGCGTCGATAAAAAACAAAATTTTTCAACTGAGTCGCATCGCATCATTATTTCCTTTATTTTCTTCATTTTTCATCGCATTCAACAAGAAACATTAAAAACATTGCATTATTTAGTTTATTTTCTTCATTTTTTATCGCATTCAACAAGAAACATTAAAAAATTGCATTATTTCCTTGCATTTTCTTCATTTTTTATCGCATTCAACAAGAAACATTCAAAACATTGCATTATTTCCTTTATTTTCTTCATTTTTCAAAGCATTCAACAAGAAATGGATTTTTTGAACTTTGACCTTTGACCTCCTGAAACGTCTTTTCTCATAATTTTTTTTTATTTTTTGAACTTTGACCTTTGACCACCTGAAACGTCTTTTCTCATCATTTTTTTTGATTTTTTGACCTTTGACCTCTTGAAACGTCTTTTCTCATCATTTTTTTTGATTTTTTGACCTTTGACCTTCTGAAACGTCTTTTCTCATCATTTTTTCGGATTTTTTGATTTTTGACCTCTCCACCTCCTGAAAGTCTTTTCTCATCATTTTTTCGGATTTTATGATATTTGACCTCCTGAAACGTCTTTTATCATAATTTTTTTTTTATTTTTTGATATTTGACCTTCTGAAACGTATTTTCTCATCATTTTTTCGGATTTTTTTATTTTGGACCTCTCCACCTCCTGAAAGTCTTTTCTCATCATTTTTTCGAATTTTTTTATTTTGGACCTCTCCACCTCCTGAAAGTCTTTTCTCATCATTTTTTCGGATTTTTTGATATTTTACCTCCTGAAACGTCTTTTCTCATAATTTTTTTTTATTTTTGAACTTTGACCTTTGACCACCTGAAACGTCTTTTCTCATCATTTTTTTTGATTTTTTGACCTTTGACCTCCTGAAACGTCTTTTCTCATCATTTTTTTTGATTTTTTGACCTTTGATCTTCTGAAACGTCTTTTCTCATCATGTTTTCGGATTTTTTGATTTTGGACCTCTCCACCTCCTGAAAGTCTTTTCTTATCATTTTTTCGGGTTTTTTGATATTTGACCTCCTGAAACGTCTTTTCTCATCATTTTTTTTGTATTTTTTGAACTTTGACCTTTGACCTTCAGAAACTTCTTTTCTCATCATTTTTTTTTGATTTTTTAAATTTTGACCTTTGACCTCGTGAAACGTCTTTTCTCATCATTTTTTCGGATTTTTTGATTTTGGACCTCTCCACCTCCTGAAAGTCTTTTCTCATCATTTTTCGGATTTTTTGATATTTGACCTCCTGAAACGTATTTTCTCATCATTTTTTTTTATTTTTTGATATTTGACCTTCTGAAACGTCTTTTCTCATCATTTTTTCGGATTTTTTGATTTTGGACCTCTCCACCTCCTGAAAGTCTTTTCTCATCAATTTTTCGGATTTTTTGAACTTTGACCTTTGACCTTCTGAAACGTCTTTTCTCATCATTTTTTCGGATTTTTTGACCTTTGACCTTCTGAAACGTCTTTTCTCATCATTTTTTCGGATTTTTTGAATTTTGACCTCTCAATCTCCTGAAACGTCTTTTCTCATCATTTTTCCGTCATAAGAGAAATAAGAGAATTGGCCGAGATGGGCGAGTGGGCTAAGGCGTCGATCACAAAAAAAATTTTCAATAGAGAGTTGTGATGTCGTTTCGAATCCGAAATAAGAGAATGGGCCGAGATGGGCGAGTGGGCTAAGGCGTCGATAAAAAACACAATTTTTCAACTGAGTCGCATCGCATCATTATTTCCTTGCATTTTCTTCATTTTTCATCGCATTTAACAAGAAACATTCAAAAAATTGCATTATTTCCTTTATTTTCTTCATTTTTCAAAGCATTCAACAAGAAACGGATTTTTTGAACTTTGACCTTTGACCTCCTGAAACGTCTTTTCTCATAATTTTTTCGGGTTTTCTGAATTTTGACCTCTCAACCTCCTGAAACGTCTTTTCTCATCATTTTTTCGGATTTTTTGAACTTTGACCTTTGACCTTCTGAAACGTCTTTTCTCATCATTTTTTTTTGATTTTTTGAACTTTGACCTTTGACCTCGTGAAACGTCTTTTCTCATCATTTTTTCGGATTTTTGATTTTGGACCTCTCCACCTCCTGAAAGTCTTTTCTCATCAATTTTTCGGATTTTTTGAACTTTGACCTTTGACCTTCTGAAACGTCTTTTCTCATCATTTTTTCGGATTTTTTGATATTTTACCTCCTGAAACGTCTTTTCTCATAATTTTTTTTTATTTTTTTGAACTTTGACCTTTGACCACCTGAAACGTCTTTTCTCATCATTTTTTTTGATTTTTTGACCTTTGACCTTTGACCTTCTGAAACGTCTTTTCTCATCATTTTTTCGGATTTTTTCATTTTGGACCTCTCCACCTCCTGAAAGTCTTTTCTCATCATTTTTTCGGATTTTTTGATATTTGACCTCCTGAAACGTCTTTTCTCATCATTTTTTTTGATTTTTTGGCCTTTGACCTTCTGAAACGTCTTTTCTCATCATTTTTTCGGATTTTTTGAATTTTGACCTCTCAACCTCCTGAAACGTCTTTTCTCATCATTTTTCCGTCATAAGAGAAATAAGAGAATTGGCCGAGATGGGCGAGTGGGCTAAGGCGTCGATCACAAAAAAAAAATTTCAATAGAGAGTTGTGATGTCGTTTCGAATCCGAAATAAGAGAATGGGCCGAGATGGGCGAGTGGGCTAAGGCGTCGATAAAAAACAAAATTTTTCAACTGAGTCGCATCGCATCATTATTTCCTTGCATTTTCTTCATTTTTCATCGCATTTAACAAGAAACATTCAAAAAATTGCATTATTTCCTTTATTTTCTTCATTTTTCAAAGCATTCAACAAGAAATGGATTTTTTGAACTTTGACCTTTGACCTCCTGAAACGTCTTTTCTCATAATTTTTTCGGGTTTTCTGAATTTTGACCTCTCAACCTCCTGAAACGTCTTTTCTCATCATTTTTTCGGATTTTTTGAACTTTGACCTTTGACCTTCTGAAACATCTTTTCTCATCATTTTTTTTTGATTTTTTGAACTTTGACCTTTGACCTCGTGAAACGTCTTTTCTCATCATTTTTTCGGATTTTTTGATTTTGGACCTCTCCACCTCCTGAAAGTCTTTTCTCATCAATTTTTCGGATTTTTTGAACTTTGACCTTTGACCTTCTGAAACGTCTTTTCTCATCATTTTTTCGGATTTTTTTATTTTGGACCTCTCCATCTCCTGAAAGTCTTTTCTCATCATTTTTTCGGATTTTTTTAACTTTGACCTTTGACCTTCTGAAACGTCTTTTCTCATCATTTTTTTTTATTTTTTGAACTTTGACCTTTGACCTTCTGAAACGTCTTTTCTCATCATTTTTTTTTATTTTTTGACCTTTGACCTCCTGAAACGTCTTTTCTCATCATTTTTTTTTTTGATTTTTTGACCTTTGACCTTCTGAAACGTCTTTTCTCATCATTTTTTCGGATTTTTGATTTTGGACCTCTCCACCTCCTGAAAGTCTTTTCTCATCATTTTTTCGGATTTTTTGATATTTGACCTCCTGAAACGTCTTTTCTCATAATTTTTTTTATTTTTTGAACTTTGACCTTTGACCTTCTGAAACGTCTTTTCTCATCATTTTTCCGTCATAAGAGAAATAAGAGAATGGGCCGAGATGGGCGAGTTGGCTATGGCGTCGATCAAAAAAAAATTTCAACTGAGAGTTGCGATGGCGTTTTGAATCCGAAATAAGAGAATGGGCCGAGATGGGCGAGTGGGCTAAGGCGTCGATAAAAAAACAAAAATTCAATAGAGAGTTGTGATGTCGTTTTGAATCCGAAATAAGAGAATGGGCCGAGATGGGCGAGTGGGCTAAGGCGTCGATAAAAAACAAAATTTTTCAACTGGATTTTTTTATTTTGGACCTCTCCATCTCCTGAAAGTCTTTTCTCATCATTTTTTCGGATTTTTTGAACTTTGACCTTTGACCTCCTGAAACGTCTTTTCTCATCATTTTTCCGTCATAAGAGAAATAAGAGAATTGGCCGAGATGGGCGAGTTGGCTATGGCGTCGATCAAAAAAAAATTTCAACTGAGAGTTGCGATGGCGTTTTGAATCCGAAATAAGAGAATGGGCCGAGATGGGCGAGTGGGCTAAGGCGTCGATAAAAAAACAAAATTCAATAGAGAGTTGTGATGTCGTTTTGAATCCGAAATAAGAGAATGTGCCGAGATGGGTGAGTGGGCTAAGGCGTCGATAAAAAACAAAATTTTTCAACTGAGTCGCATCGCATCATTATTTCCTTTATTTTCTTCATTTTTCATCGCATTCAACAAGAAACATTAAAAACATTGCATTATTTAGTTTATTTTCTTCATTTTTTATCGCATTCAACAAGAAACATTAAAAAATTGCATTATTTCCTTGCATTTCTTCATTTTTT